>NC_056732.1:1079453429-1079705929 GCF_019279795.1 Protopterus annectens | reverse complement strand
ACCGTGGACCCGTGATGATATCCAAAAGCGGTAGAGGGATTCCCCATCCAAAAGTAGATATCGTAAATTCCATACAGTCGTAGGGGGCATGAGAATGAGTTATAGATTAAACGCTGTAGAATTTGAACAAGTAATAAGGCAAATCCTAGGACCTGATTGGCACCTTATTTGCGGAACTTGGGACCCCCTGCTACCAGAGGAAGGGGAGCCTTGCCGTTTAACTCCGAAGTGTGTAGAACCAGAATAAAGACTCTCCTAGATAAAATAGAAGAACATTGGAAGCCCAAAGCAGATTGGACTTGCATTAATCAATGCGTTCAATCAGATGACAAAACCGTAGACAATTATCTACATCGTCTCACACAATGTTTTGATGCTCATAGTGGGTTGATTAAGGCAGAAAATCAGGCAAATGACTCGCCCTATGAACAGCAACTGAAAAATGCATTCCTAAAGGGCTGCAAGACAGCCATTGGTAACTTTATACAAAAGCATATGATCACACACAGGACAGCGTCTACAGCCCCTTATGGATTATGCTAGACATGCTGAAAAATACCTGAAGGAAAAAAAAGATAAAAAAGCCCAGACTTTTACAGTTAGCGAAGATGGAACTTTAATGTTAGTTCAAGGTTCCGCAAATCGCGGAAGAGGGCGTGGCAGGGGAAGAGGACGAGGACGGGGAGGCATAAGTCATTCTGAGGATTTCGAGGGTAGGCAAAAGAGGGGAGTGTTTTAAGTGCGGTAAGAAAGGACATTTCGCCAGAGATTGCAGAGGACCGGAGAAACCGATGGTTGCTTCCGGTGGTACCGCATGACTATATGATGGTCAAAAAGACGTAGATGGAGGGTATGAGGAAGAAGAAGAAAGTGAGAATGGGGAAGTAGGTACAAGTAAAGACGATGGGTGGGGACAGGAAATGGCAGAAAATGAGAAATATCAAATGGTAAATCTAACAGCACTAGCATCAACTATGCAATTGGAATCCCAACCAGTGATCACATTGCAAGTTGAGGGCCGAGACATAAAATTTCTTTGTGACTCAGGGGCTTCTCGAACGTTAGTCAGAAGTACTGCCATATCATCCGATGTTACCTCGGATGAATATGTGCTTGTAAAAGCAGCAAATGGTCGTATTTACAAAGAGCCATTGTCCAAACCTCTGTGGTTTACCGACCCAGAGACGAACCAAACCATACGGTTCCGAGTAATAATTTCAGAAATCTGCCCAGTACATTTACTAGGAAGAGATTTAATGCAAGTGTTCGGTATAGCAGCCGTCCCAACCTCCACGGGATGGTGGCAAGGAGAATAGAACTGAATAGTGCAATGCTATTAGAGGGGCAGGGAGATCTACATTACTGGTATAGTAATGATTTGATAGAGACAGGCCCCAGAGTGTAGTGACGGCTCTTAAAAATTTGGCATTAAGCAAATACGGCATAACAAATCCGAAGGTGTCAGATCCATTACATTGCACAATGTATTACAGAAGATGTGCGGACCTGATTTAGAATACGAAAAGAAATTTCTTAGTTTTAAAGTCACCAAACTAGTATTGCATAGCCTTTTTGGGACACACTAGGTAATTCTGCAGTCACATGTAGCCTTACAAGGGATATGCAGCTGCTGTATAAGAATGAATTAACCACACATATTTCAGTCACGGAGGGTAAAGGAATGTCATGGTACCTCGTGGGTAAAAAAATAACTGAATGGGTAGGATGGACACCAGAACAGTTGGCAGGTAAGGGCATTCAGGTTCAAAAACTTAACTGGGTTACACAAGCCAGACCGACCGTGCACCTCAGGGAAGACAAACCGATACAATCCCCTGGGACATTATGACTATGTCTCCTTACCCCATGGAAGAATCTCAATTGCAGATGATTCCAAACTCATTATGGTCGCAGGGTCAGCACGATATCGGACTGATTAGAACGGCAGGACAGGTAAAGATTACACCCAAGTCAGAATTTAGACCTCATAAACGGCAGTATCCCTTGAGCAGAAAGGCAGAGGAGGGCATTTTACCGGTAATCACAGCACTTTTAAAAGCTGGAGTATTAATTCTGTGCACAGACTCACCGTGTAATACGCCCTTATTTCCAGTAAAAAAACCGGATGGGACATGGAGGATGGTACAAGACTTACAGGCAATAAATGCCGCGGTGGTACCTCGGGCCCCATAGTCCCGGATCCGTCTATTCTGCTGAACGATATCCTTCCAACAGATAACTACTTTTCTGTAATTGATATCAGTAATGCCTTTTTCTCTATTCCCTTGCAGGAAGATAGTAGATTTTGGTTTGCATTTACGTTTATGGGCAAGCGTTATACCTATACCAGGTTACCGCAGGGATACTGCGAAAGTCCGACCATCTTCTCACAAGAGATGTCCACCAATTTGGCTCAGTTCCAACCAGCCCAAGGGTGCCACCTACTGCTGTACGTGGATGATATCCTCCTGGCCGCGACTACGGAAGAACTCTGTAAGTCCGAGACTATTCGACTACTACACTTTCTGGCACACAAAGGACATAAGGTAAATAAGTCTAAGTTACAATTTTGTAAATTAAAAGTACGTTACCTGGGTTATACTATCTCTGGGAAGGGCAGGCGATTAGATGACAGCAGAAAGAATGCTATTTTACAAGCCCCCATGCCAACTACAAAAAAAGAAATGATGTCCTTTTTAGGCATTACGAACTTCTGTCGTAGTTGGATTCCCAACTACGCCGAAGAAGTGCACCCGCTATCAGACTTAATTTTTGCAATACCGATGGCGGCAAAAGATTTGCTGCACTGGGCAGACAAGGCAGTACAGGCATTTACTAGGATCAAGCAACTGATAGCTGGGTCAGCAACATTGGGGTTTCCAGATTACAGTAAGACCTTTATACAGACTGTAGATTGCAAGCAGGGATTTATGACATCTGTTTTAATGCAAATGTATGGAGATAAGTTAAGACCATTGGCATTTTACTCTAGCAAATTAGACTCAGTAGCACGAGCATTACCACACTGTGTGCAAGCAGTAATTGCAGCCGCTTTGGCGGTACAAGCGTCTGCCACGTTGGTATTGTTCCATGATCTTACGTTAAAAGTCCCGCACTCTGTAGCAGTCATCCTTCTGCAGAACAAGTTAACATTTCTGTCACCTAGCAGACATTTATCTTGTATGACTACGCTGTTATCGCAGCCACACATGACAATTGAGAGATGCACTACCTTAAATCCAGCGACATTGCTACCTGTTGCTGAAGACGGTATTCCGCATGTATGCTTAGATCTCATACATTCTAAAGTTCTACCAAGACCGGATCTTAAAGATCAACCCTTACTACATGCGGACTGGACACTGTTTGTAGATGGGTCAGCACGCAAAACAGAAACAGGCACCACGCAGGTAGGGTATGCAGTTACTACTGCAACTCAGATAATAGAGGCAAGACCACTCCCCGGGAACTTATCCGCTCAAGCAGCGGAACTGATTGCTGTGACAAGGGCATGTCTCCTTTCAGAGGACAGGAACGTCACTATCTATACGGATAGTCAATATGCCTTCTCTACGGTGCATGTGTTTGCTCAGCAATGGAAAAATAGGGGGATGGTTACAACCTCGGAGAAAGACATTATGCACAAAGACCTAATCCTTGAATTACTACAAGCCGTCCAACGGCCACGGGGTTTGGCCATCTGTAAATGCGCTGCTCATACCCGTGCTAAGGACCCGGTATCACTTGGTAATGCCCTAGCAGACAAAGCAGCCAAAGAGGCAGCTATGTCCAGTACCTTTTCACTTAAAACCACACCTACAGAATTACAACCAACAGATAAATTTGATTTGCAAACCTTACAAGTCATGCAGGAACTTAGCACAGTACAGGAAAAACAACGCTGGACTAGGTATGGTGTTAGGCAGAACAAAGGAATCTATGTGGGACCGGATAATAAATATGTTTTGCCTACTAATCTTTTTAGATATGCAGCACTAGTTGTGCATGGCCCTTCCCATCTGGGCCCTGCTGCTATGGTTAGAATTATCCACCTTACCTTTTGGACCAAGGGTTTCATTGCATATGCAAAACGTTTTTGTCTATCCTGCATAGTATGTGCTAAATACCATGGGAGAGGGGTCAGAGTTGCTCCGGCATCATTTCCAACACCCCCCTATCCTTTTCATACAATATGTATGGACTTCATCGAATTGACCCCGGCACAACTAAAGAAGTTTGTGTTAGTAATAGTAGATGCATTTACTAAGTGGGTTGAGGCTTTTCCGGTGACACATCCGGATGCTCAATCAGTGGCTAAAATTTTGGTCAATCACATCGTCCCGCACTTTGGACTTCCTACACGCATCTACTCTGACAACGGCACGCATTTTGTCAATCAGATCATACAGAAACTGTCTACAGTTTTCCAAATTGAATTGAAACACCATTGTGCCTACCACCCACAGTCAGCAGGGTTGGTGGAACGCCATAACGGCATTCTAAAAGGCAAGTTGAGAAAACTCATGGCCGAGACACATCAGTCTTGAATTACCTGTCTACCTCTAGCCCTCCTTTCCATGCGCACAACTCCCACCTCAAAAGGAGTCACCCCATTTGAGTTGTTGTATGGGAGACCTTATTACGTCCCGCAGTGGCAAAACTTGTTGCCTGCGGGCGTGAGGGGTGAGGAGATAGCTGAGTACATGAGGAAAATGCTGACCAATACTAACAGCTGTTTAACGAATGATTGTTTTTCAGGTTCAAGAGGCGACAAGATCACGGAAATCAGACCGGCGAGTGGGTCTGGATCAAAATAATAAAAAGCAAGATTTGGGAATCCCCAAATGGGAGGGCCCTACCAGGTGCTAATCGCAACTCCAACAGCAGTTCGGATTAAAGAAAGGTCCTCATGGATCCACCTAACGCACTGCAAAATCATAAAACATTTTAAGTTAAATAAAGACTTGAGTTCCCCTGAGGAACAAACAGACAGCAGCAATCATGAAGGACAATAATGAGAATAAGAGAAAATGGTTCTATTGCAATGTTTTATTGTTTATAACTATTGTGATTGTAATATTTCTGTTTTGGACATTTCTGTCTTTTAATGAAGCTAGCCATTCAAAAGAGACAAACACACCAGCTGGCATCCAAACTTTAATACATATCAAGCGATTAAATATGCATATGCATCCTCAATGAATGTCTCAAATTGTTGGGTATGTACTGCAATACCTACTGTACACAGTGGCTTAATGTTAGGGACAGCCCTCTGGGAATAAATGATACTTGGAATAGTTTGTTGTTTGAAACCAGAAGTACCACTGAGAGACAAGGTGGCGCTGCCTCTTCTGGGGCCAAAATGGAACAGTGTGTTTTCAAAAGATTGGGAAAGTTAAGGTGGGGCTGAGCCAATGTAATTTGACAATAGTTCATAATTGTACCCTAGAAGGGCAGTGTGAGACCAAGTTTGGAGCTATAAAAAAGACATCAATGTAAATGATATTAGTTTTGTTGAAAAAATGCTGTATGTATATGGCCTGTTATTTAAGGGGCTAAAGCCAAATGGGAGTTATGAATTTGCAACCAATATTACCATCAAAACAAATGATTGTTATTTTATTTGTGGTAGGAAAGCATATAAATGGTTACCATATGGCTGGTCAGGAAGTTGTTTTTTGGGATATCTGATACCAGCTATCAGGCACGCAAATGCGTTGCCTCAAGGTAAAATATGAAATGCACGTTCTCTTAATAAACCTATTAATCCCGTTGGTAACATTGATGCGTCATGGATTTATCACCATGACTTGGCACACGTCAGCAGCAAAGGACTCTCACATATGGACCTAGGCGATGATGTAATTGCTTGGGCTGGTATTTTGCCAGCATATGGGACAGTAAAATCCATCTGGGAACTGAGAAAACTGTCAAAACTGTTAGAGACTCTGAGTAATGCGACATTTTCAGCGCTAGAATTGGTGACGGACGAATTAACGGCGATGAGAACAGTAGTGTTGCAGAACCGTATGGCTCGATTTCACCCTAGCGGCGAAAGGAGGTACTGCGCTCTGATACGAGGAGTGCTGCTCGTTCATCCCTGATAACGAGCACGCGATTCAGAGCCATCTTGAAATAATTCAACAAGTTTCTGAACTGACTAAACCTGGTCCAAACCCCTTGACTGACTTTTTCCAAAATCTGTTTGGAAACTGGGGTTCTGTGTTAATAAACATTTTAATTGCTGTATGTGTTGGTGCAATCATATTTTTGCTGCTTGGCTGCTGTTGCATACCATGTATCAAAATGATAATATCAAAGGTTATCTCTGCCAATGCTACAAAAGCATATTTCTCTGATTATGAGAAGGTATACAACGTATCTGGGATTGTGTAAAATAAACAGTATACAAAATGTTGTAAGGGGGGAAATGTGGAAAAATACTGAAGTCAACATATTTTGTATTCTGTATTTAAAGGGTTAAGCAGAAAAATGTTCACTGCGTGCAAACTGAAATGTTCTGGAAAATGTTGATCACTGAGGAATGCAGGAGTTAATCTTAAACTACTGATAAGGAAGTTAATGGTGCAAGAATAACTGTGGTACTGGCTGGTAAAAACAAGTAATCAAACTATCAATTTTAATGAAAGTCCTCTGTGCTACGTGTATGTACGTGCAGGAGGGTCTATATAAGGAGAACTTAAAGTACAAGTAGCCAGACTGCTGGCATATTACTATCATGTAGCAGATCTCCATGCATGTAAAATAAAGCTGTTTTACTTGCTTACAAGAACTTGGTGTGATTCTTCCAGAATATGTTAGAAGAGTAAAATCTTTCGACACATACATACATACATACATACACGTATACATGCATATGGTCGACTGGTGAATGGTCGAGTGTGTATGGCCAAAAGGAGTGCAGCAACATCTCAAAAATGAGATTGCAAGTGTTGCGAATCGCAAAATCTGTCCCCTTTTTGACCCATGTTAGCACTCATTTTAGGATGTAGAGTGGTCAGAAATGTTGACTTCAGTGTTTTTATGACATTCCGACCATTCGGCGTTACAGGATTCATGGAGAAAAGTTGGTAAAATGTATGGTCGAGCAATGTGCCCTCGACCATATGAATGTAAAACTATATATCTATATATATATATATATATATATATATATATATATATATATATATATATATATATTTATAGGTTCACTTCTAAATCTTGAAAGCTCAAAATCCTGAATCTCAAAATACTGAACTCAAAAACTCAAAATACTGAAAACTCATAATATCGAAAAACATACAGGACACCAACACCTACTATATTGTAGCAGAAATACATACAGAACCATATTACTATTCTACAATTATAAGCAGGGGGCAAGTCCCTGTGCACACCCCATGTAGGGGGCTGCACCCCCCACACCCCCTGCTATTTAAGTATATAAACTCTGAGATTGCACTTCACAGAAGAAAATGGCAACCATACCATTACATGCTTCATGAGTGGCTGTTGTAACCTTAGTCATGTTCACTTTTAATGTTATACCACAACATAACTCATCTTAGTGTAGTGACGTGTGATCTTGGAGTTGCTATATTTACATAGCAGGGGGGTGTGGGGGAGCAGCCCCTGTCATGGGGGGGTTGCAGGGGGCTTGCTCCCCTGCTTAGAGTTGGAGTAGACTAATATGGTTGTCTTTTCTTTGTTTCTGTATGTATTTCTGCTGCAATATAGTCGGGGGGTGGGGTCCAGTTTAGGAGTCAGTTATTGTTTTTTGATATTATGAGTTTTCAGTATTATGAGTTTTTAGTATTTTGAGCTTTCCAGATTTTGTGTTCAGTATTTTGTGATTCGGGATTTTGAGCTTTTGAGATTTAGTAGTGAACCTATATATATATATATATATATATATATATATATATATATATATATATATATATATATATGTGTGTGTGTGTGTGTGTGTGTGTGTGTCTGTGTGCATATATATATATATATATATATATATATATATATATATATATATATATATATATATGCACACACACACACACACACACACACACACACACACACTACTCAAGATATAACCAGCACAAAACAGTCATACTAAAAGAACACTGAAAGGCCAGGTATAAATGCATAGCCCAACTTTAATGGCTGACAGGCCAAGTCACCTCACCAGCAAACCAGGTTTTGCCTTAGCATCATCGGTGCATATATTTGGAAGTGCCCTCCCCACTTCTTTTATACACATTCACTTAAAGCAACAGTCAACTGTATGTCATAAATACACCAATTCCACATAAAAAAAATTAGTAAGGCAACTTATTTTTACACACATATTGCTACATATAAAATAATTTTTTTACCATCATTATCCCTATGGAAAGGGGGTGCAATGGTAGTGTGGAGTAGATCTGATTACAACAAAGAAGTGAAGAAACATCTTAGTGATGCCACATCTTATTGTAGCCTTCCAATGGACCACACAAGGGGTTTTAAAGAACAGATAGATGAAGTATTAAAACAGGTAGTTTATGGCAGGGTCATTACTGAGGCTTTGTCCATGCAATTAAGGGTTGATGATCCCAGCTCCCAGTATTTTTACCAGGTACCCAAAATACATAAACACGTGATTCCTCCCTCATGGTGTCCAATAGTGGCTGGATGTGGTTCTTTGGTAGAACCATTGTCTGAGTACCTGGAATGTAAACTTAACCTTTGTTGGTATATGTTACAGCTTATATAAAAGATACAAACCAATTTTTGCTGTTGATGAATGATCTACAGATTTCAAAAGAAACATAGATCGGCACACTTGATGTGTGTGCCCTTTATACCAACATCCCTCATGATGCTGGTATAAGGGCAGTTAAATATTGGATGGGGATGTCTGGTAGATATGATGAGGTGGAGATGGAATTTTTAACTTTATTGAAATTGGTTTTGGAGCATAATTCCTTCACATACAACAAGGCATGGTATCTACAGATAAAAGGTACAGTGATGGGTGCAACATTTGCGTCCATATATGCTGACCTTTTTATGGGTTTTTTAGAACGTGAAATAATATATAGTAGCAGAAACATGTTTATGGATAATCTTAAAATGTGGCATAGATATTTGGATGACTGTTGGGTCATTTGGACAGGGGACATCCTAAAGTGGCATGAATTTGTGGAATATTTAAATTCCAATGAATATGGTATACATTTTAGTGGTAACATTGATTTACACTTAGTTGAATTTTTGGATGTGAAAGTTATTAAAGCCATGAATGGCACAATGGATACTACTCTATACAGGAAACCTTTTTCCAAAAATTCATTATTGCATGCTAACAGCAGTCATCCCCACCACATAGCTACTAATATTCAGAAGGCCCGATTTACTAGAATTAGAAGGATTTTCTCCAACACAGATGAGTTTTGGGTACAGGCAAAGCAACTAAAGGCAAGATTTCTAGCTAGGGGGTATGACCATAAACTGGTGGATGAAGCATTAAAGCAAGCGGGGGTCCAGTTTAGGAGTCGGTTATTGCAGGATAAAGCACAAACTAATGCTACAGAAGATTATATCAGGTTTATTACTTAGTATAACTCTAATACTTTCAAGATTAGACAAATTATAGCAAAACATTGGCATATACTTAAATCAGATCCATATTTTGACACATTGTTAGGAGATAATTGTAGTTTTGATTTCAGAAGAGGTAGAAATATAGGAGAACATTTGTCAGGTTTTAAAAAGGGATATGTTAAGCAAGAAAATAAAACAAATTTAATGGCAGTAGGGAGCACCTATTGTGGGTATTGTATATACTGTAAACGTATATCTAAGACCAAATCATTTACTTCTGTTAATACATCAAAAGTGTATGATATTCGTCATTTGATCACATGTGCAACAGAATGGGTAGTCTATATGGCAGTATGCCAATGTGGCACCTTTTATAGTTTCATAGTTTCATAGTTTAGTACTAGGCTATCTGCCCTGGGGCATTTGTAAGCCTAGCCATAGTGATGTGGCTTTTGCCACCCCATGAAATGGTACAAAAATGTACAGAATAAATTTAGAATACTGTGCCTCTGTCTAGTAGTGACACAATGAAGGTCCCCTTATATAATAGAATTAGTTTACTGTGCCCCTGTCTAGCAGTGACACAGATGTGACCCCTGGGGTAAACTTACAATCTCCCATCCACTCATCAAGATTTCTCTTGAAGAGAGTCAGTGAGGGGCTCTGCCTAATACGAACTGGGATCTTGTTCCAAAGCATGGGAAGCCTCTGGGTTATGAATCTATCCCTCCAGCATGTCCTATTCATACTCTTGCCGAGGTTTAAGTCTTTAGCTCTCGTGGTCCTGATGGAGTTGGATTTTTTGAGGTGGAGCATGTCCATTAGATCCTGATTGGACATGGCCTTGTACATCAGGCAGAGATCACCTCTGAGCAGGCGGTATGCTACTGAATAGAGCTGAAGTTTCTTTAGTCTGGCAGAATAAGACATATGTTGGAGACCCTTGATCCTCTTGGTGAAGTACTTTTGTGGTCTCTCCAGCTGTTGCAAATGCCGGGTGAGGTACATACCAAATGGGGCACTGTACTCAATCATGGGTCTGATGAGGGAGGAGTATAGGGGTACAATGACATCCTTGGATCTGGATGTGAATCCCTTCATGATGAGGTGTGCAAGGTAGAATGTTTTTCTAACCACTTTGGCAAAGTGGGTGTCAAATGAGAGGTCGCTGTCGACTTGGGTCCCTAGGTCTCTGATTATTTTTTCCGTACTCAGTGGGTTGCTGTCTATGTGATAATTTGTGGGTACTTTGTTTTTCCCAAAGGGAATGACTATACATTTTTTGGCATTTAGTTTAAGGCCGTGACTCCAGCACCAGTTGTCCATTTCTGTGAGGTCTTTTTGTAGGATGTATGTGTCCGCTGGTGTATCGACTATGGCGCCTAGTTTGCAGTCATCTGTGAACTTTGTCAGCCACAACCCTCCCATGTTTGCTTTAACATCTGAGAAATAAATGCCGAACAAGAGGGGTCCCAGGACAGATCCCTGTGGGACACCACTTGTGACTGGCTTTGAGTCTGACATTGCTCTAGCAATTTTAACTTTATGGGTTCTGTCCTTTAGCCAGTTTGCAACCCATCTAGTGACATACGGGTTTACGTTTAAGCTGTTGAGCTTATCTATGATGCTTGAGTGGGGTATTGTGTCGAAGGCCTTAGCCAAGTCCAGGTAGGCTGTATGGACTGCTTTGCCCTCATCAGTGGCTCTAGTGACTGTTTCAAAAAAGTCAACCAGGTTCAAAAGGCAGGATCTGCCCTTTACAAAGCCGAACTGGGTGGGGTCAAGTGTCTGTAGGTCCCCTATGTCTCTGTTTATGAGTTCCATAATGATTCTTTCCATAGCTTTGCAGACCAGGCTGGTTAAGCATATGGGGCGGTAGTTCCCAGGGTCTGTAGAGGTACCCCCTTTGTGGAGTGGGACCACTGTTGCTGTACGCCAGTGTTACGGTACATATCCTGTAGTAAGGCTAAGGTTAAATAGCATTTTTATGTGCGGGTTTAGCTCCTCTTGGAGTTCACGTAGCATGCAACCCGGGATACCATCAGGTCCCATTGATGCTGTGTTTTTAGCTTTGTTTAGGGTGGTTCTCACTTGGACATCTGAGATGACAGGGAGATTACATTCAGCTGGGATAAGTATTTCTTCTTTTGGGGGTGAGGGAGGGGAGAAATTTGCACTGAACCTGTCAGCCAGAATGTTGGCAATATCTGTGGGTTCAGTGTATTTTTTGTTGTTGTGAACTAACTCTGAGCATATCTGAGGGTTTCCATGAGGTTTCTAACATAGCTGAAGAAGGCTTTGTGGTTTTCTTTAGTGTCCTTAGCGATTTTTCTCTCAAAGTTGGCCTTGGATGTTTTTATGAGAGAACGTAGTTTTCTGCTAATGTTGATCAGAGATGTCTTCCCTTTATGGGATTTTGCTCTGACGGGCAGTAACTTCCTTCTTTTGTTATACGATTTGTTAATGGCTGAGGTCCACCAGACAGGATGCTTGCCTTTGGTGGAGAGGGACTTGAATTTATTTGGGATTGCATGATCCATGCATTCTTGGAGATGTTCATAGAAAGCATTTGTGAAGGATTCGGCATTGTGGGAAGTGGTATCCACTGGCTCAGTGGGCTTAAAGGATACCATCTCAGTCTTAAGAAGAGTGAAGTCTGCTTTTGAGAAGTTTTTCACTGTGGTCTTTTGTGCTGTGGGTGGAGGTGGGATATGTATATCCAGAGTGATTAGTTTGTGGTCAGATCTCACTAGTGAGGGGTATACCTTCAGTGTGGAGCATTTTGTCCCCATGTTTGTGATGATCAGGTCTAGTATATTATCTCCCCTAGTGGGAGAGGTGACTAGTTGTTCCAGTGCATTTGAATTTATGAATTCCAGGAAGCTTTGGGCTAGGGTATTAGGGCTAGAATAATGTACCCAATCTATGTTTGGGTAGTTGAAGTCTCCCAGTATGATGGTATTTTGTGATACATTCATATCCTCCAATGTCTTCAGGAAGGCTGAGTGGGGTTCCTGAGATTGGGAGGGTGGTCTGTAACATGCTACCAATTGTATAGCAGTTTTGCCTATGGTTAGTTGCACCTGTATGGTCTCTGATGCTTCATGTGTTGCTACTAACCTGGAGGTGTGGGTGTCCTTGATGAATATGGACACTCCCCCTCCCTTTGTGGTTCGGCCCGGGTTTTGGGGCGGAAAAGCATGTCTGAGGTATAGCCTGGTAGAGCTGGGGTGCTCTCAGGAGCCTTGAACCAGGTTTCAGTTACTGCACAGACATCAATGTTCTCCATGCTGAGGAGTGCATCGAGTGCCTGCATCTTGAGATTTAGACTTCTGGCGTTGAGCAGCATTACCCTTAGTTTTTTTCCATTTTTGTTTTCTAAGGAGGTGGGTTTGTCTTTTGAGCCTTGCCTAAAAAAGGCACTATGGGGGTGGCAAGAGCCTTAGCCAATATCCGGAAGCCCAGTGGTGACAGGTGTAAGCCATCCCTTGCGAAGCAGCGTGGCTTGTCCAACATGTCATCCCAGGCAGACAGACATTGGATCCCCTTAGAATGACACCAGTACTTGAGCCAATTTTTAAAGATGATCATCTTGTCTTTGTATTGTGGCATCATTCTTGGTGAGGGCAAGATGCTGCTCAGGGTCAGGGTCACACCAGCCTGGGCTACATAATCAGAGAGCTCCTCTATGTCTCTTTTCATGTAGTCCAGGGAGATACGTCTCAGGTCATTCACGCCAGCATGGACAATGACAAAGTCATATTTGTACTTGCTTTGGAGTGACTTGAGTGCGTGTGTTATGTGGCGGATCCTAGCTCCTGATAGGCAGCTCACAGTCACCCTCTCCTTGTTCAGCCTGGTCAGCGGGACATCAGTGTGTCTGACTATAGAGTCGCCTATTACTAGTGTATCAGGCATGGTGTTTGGCCTTAAGGGCTGTGATTGGTTGACACACTGATTTATTGAAGTATGTGTTGCATGTGTTTTGTTTTGAGGTGGTGTATTTTTGGATGTCTGCTTTGGGAGCCTCTTTTGTTTTGGTAAGTTTTTTATTAGAGCCTCCGAGTATGTCTTTGTGTTTTTATGTGTTTGGTTTGCAGTTGTGGTAGGTCTATGTGGGACTGGGATAGTTGTGTGTGTGGTTACCATCTCCTCCTGTCTGGTCATGTCAGGCCTGAGTTGAGAGAGTTCAGCCTCCAGTTTGGCTATATAGTTGCATCTCTCACATGTATTTGTGTTTGTTGGGAGGAGGAGAGGGTTGTCTGCGTACATGAGACAATTGTAGCATTGTCTCAAGATACCCAGATTAACCAGCTGAACTGGAGAGGACACCAGTAATCTACCACTCGACATGCTAGAACAGTATAAGGGAGTGCTGTGCCTTTAAGGGAAGTAGATATTCACAGGGGTGGTAGGTAGATGTAGTGCTTTACTTAGTACGAGAGTGCTTACTTAGTAGAGAAGTATTGAGAACAAGTGCTAGGCTTATAATATAGTGAGTAGTCTGATTATACTAAGAGTAGAGCTTCCTTATGGGAAAATTTGAAGAGCAGACTTGGCGGAGCCAGAAGAAGTTTAACCTTGTTTAACTGGCGCTGTGCTATGTGCACAATTGCTCGCTATGCGCACAATCACGCAAAGCCATGCAAACGGGGATTTTAAACAGGTTCATAGGTTCATACTAGGCTATCTGCCCTAGGGCATTTATAAGCCTAGCCAGAATGTGTTTGGCTTTCGCCACCCGTTCTAAATTTATTTTGCTATGCCCTTTTTCGAGGTTAGTATACTGTGCCTCTGTCTAACAGTGACACAGAAGTGATACCCGGGGTAAACCTACGATCTCCCATCCACTCATCAAGATTCCTCTTGAAGAGAGTCAATGAGGGACTCTGCCTAACCTGGACTGGGATTTTATTCCAGAGTGAAGGGAGCCTCTGGGTTATGAATCTGTCCCTCCAGCATGTCCTATTTATTTCAGTGCTGAGGTTCAAGTCTCTCGAGCGCGTAGCATGATGGGATTTGGATTTTCTGAGGTGCAGCATGTCCATTAATTCCGGGTTGGACATGGCTTTATACATCAGGCACTGATCGCATCTGAACAGGCGATATGCCACTGAGTAGAGCTGGAGTTTCTTTAACCGGGCAGCATATGGCATCTGTTTGAGCCCTTTGATCCTCTTGGTGAGGTACTTTTGGGGTCTTTCCAGTTGCTGCAGGTGTCTGGTAAGGTACATCCCAAAAGGGGCATTGTACACAATTATGGGCCTGATGAGGGATGAGTAGAGAGGCACGATGACCTCCTCTGATCTAGATGTGAATCCCTTCATGATTAGGTGGGCTATATAAAATGTTTTTCTAACCACTTTGGCCACGTGGTTGTCAAATGAGAGAATGCTATCAACTTGGGTCCCCAGGTCCCTAATTACTTCTTCTGTACTTAATGTATTACCACCTATGTGGTAATTTGTGGGCACTTTGTTTTGCCAAAGGGATGACTATACACTTTTGGCATTTAGCTTGAGGCCATGGCTCTGGCACCAGTTGTCTGTTTCTATGAGGCCCTTTTGGAGGATGCTTGTGTCGGCTGGAGAGTCGATTATGGCACCCAGTTTGCAGTCATCTGCGAACTTGGTCAGCCACAGTCCTTCCGTGTTGGCCTGTACCTCCAAGAAATATATACCGAACAAGAGAGGTCCCAGGACTGAGCCTTGTGGAACACCACTTGTAACTGGTTTGGAGTCTGACATGGCTCCAGCAATTCTAACCATGTGGGTTCTGTCCTTGAGCCAGTTTGCAATCCATCTAGCGACATAGGGGTTTATATTTAAGCTGGTGAGCTTATCTATAATGCCCGAGTGGGGTATTGTATCGAAGGCTTTTGCGAGGTCCAGGTAGGCTGTGTGGACCACCTTCCCCTCGTCAATGGCCTTGGTGACTGTTTCAAATAAATCAACCAGGTTTAAGAGGCAGGATCTGCCCTTAACAAAGCCGAACTGGGTAGGATCCAGTGTCTGTAGGTCCCCAATATTTTTATTTATGAGGTCCATGATGATCCTTTCCATAGCTTTGCAGACCAAGCTAGTCAGGCTTATGGGCAATAGTTTCCAGGATCCGTTGAGGCACCACCTTTATGGAGAGGGACCACTGTTGCTGTACGCCACTCTTTGGGCACATATCCTGTAGTAAGGCTGAGATTGAACAGTAGTTTTATGTTTGGGTTTAGCTCTTCTTGGAGTTCATGTAGGACGCAGCCCGGGACACCGTCTGGTCCCATTGATGCTGTGTTTTTGCTTTGGAGAGCGGCTCTTACCTGAGCATCTGAGATGTCAGGGGCAGCACTCTGCTGGGATAGATATTTGCCCTTTTGGAGGAGGGAGAAGTTTGCTGAACCTGTCAGCTAGGATGTTGGCAATGTCTGTGGGTTCAGTGTATTTTTTGTTATTTTGGACTAATTCTGAGCATATCTGGGAATTACCACCCGGGTTCCTAACATAACTAAAGAAAGCCTTGTGATTATCCTTAGTGTCCTGTGCAATTTTTCTCTCGAAGCTGGCCTTAGACAATTTTATGAGTGCCCGTAGTGTTTTGCTAATACTGATCAGTGATGCCTTCCCTTTTTGGGATTTTGCTCTATCATTTAGTAGCTTCCTCCTTCTATTGTATAGTTTGTTTATGGCTGGGGTCCACCAGACAGGACGTCTGCCTTTGGAGGATTGGGTCTTGGTTTTATTTGGGATCGCATGATCCATGCATTCCTGAAGGTGTTCATAGAATGTGTTTATAAAGGATTCTGCGGTCTGGGCCATATTTTCCACAGGCCCGAGGGCTTTGAAGGATTCCACCTCGGTTTTGAGGAGTGTGAAATTTGCTTTAGAGAAGTTTTTCACTGTGGTTTTCTGGGCAGGGGGTGGGGTCGGGATGTGAATATCCAGTGAGATTAGTTTATGGTCTGATCTTACCAGTGAGTGATACACTTCTGGTCTGGAGCATAGAGTCCCCATGTTGGTGATGATCAGGTCCAGTATGTTTTCCCCTCTTGTGGGAGTGGTAACAAGTTGTTCCATAGCATTTGAGTTTATAAATTCTAGGAACCTTTGGGCTAGGGTGTTGGAGCTAGAGTAATGCTCCCAGTCTATGTTTGGGTAGTTGATGTCACCCAATATAATGGTGTTTGGAGAGACCTTCATATTTTCCAGTGTTCTCAGAAAGGCCGAGTGGGGTTCCTTGGTTTGGGAGGGTGGTCTGTAGCAGGCTATAAACTGGAAGTCAGTTTTACCCACTGTTAGTTGCACATGGATAGTCTCTGATGCTTCCTGCTTTGCCACCAACCTGGAGGTGTGGGTGTCTTTGATGAATATCGATACTCCCCCTCCTTTTGTGGTTCGGTCCACGTTTTGGGGCCGAAAAGCATGGTATGAGGTATAACCTGGTAGTGCTGGGGGTGCTCTTGGGAGCCCTGAACCAGGTTTCTGTTACTGCACAGATATCGATGTTCTCCATGCTAAGGAGAGTTTTGAGTGCATGCATCTTGAGGTTTAGACGTCTGGCGTTGAGTAGCATTACTCTTAGTTTCTTATCCCTTGTGATACCTATGGGGGTTGGTTTGTCTTTTGAGCCTTGCCTAAAAAAGGCACTATGGGGGTAGCAAGAGCCCTTGCCAATATCCAAAAGCCCAGGGGTGACAGGTGCAAGCCGTTCCTAGCGAAGCATCGTGGCTTGTCGAGCATATCATCCCAAGCTGACAGGCATTGGATCCCCTTTGAATGACACCAGTACTTAAGCCAATTGTTGAAATTGATCATCTTGTCTTCATATTGTGGCATCATTCTTGGTGAGGGTAAGATGCTACTCAAGGTCAGGGTCATACTGGCCTGGGCTACATGCTCAGAGAGCTCCTTTATGTCTCTTTTCATGTAGTCCAGGGAGGTACGTCTCAGGTCATTCACACCAGCATGGACAATGACTGAGTCATATTTGTACTTGCCTTGGAGTGACCTGAGTGCTTGTGTTATGTGGCGGATCCTAGCACCCGACAGGCTGCTCACCGTGACCCTCTCCTTGTTCAGCCTGGTGAGCGGGACGTCACTGTGCCTGACGATAGAGTCACCTATTACAAGTGTATCAGGTGTGTTGTTTAGTCTTAAGGGCTGTGACTGTTCGGCACACTGGCTTTGTGAGATATGTGTTCCACGTGTTTTGTTTTGGGGTAGCGGTTGCTTGGGTGTCTGTTTTGGAGGTCTCTGCTGCTTAGGCAGATCTTTATTTAGAGCCTCCGAGTATGTTTTTGTGTGATTATGTGTTTGGTTTGCTGTCGTGGTAGGTGTATGTGAGACTGGAATTGTAGTGAGTGTGGTTTCCTTCTCCTCCTGACTGGTTATGCCAGTACTGAGTTGAGAGAGCTTAGCCTCCAGTTTGGCTATATGGTTGCATCTCTCACATGTGTTGGAATTTGTTGGGAGGAGGAGAGGGTTGTCTGTGTACATGAGGCAGTTGTAACATTGCCTCAAGATTCCCATATTCACCTGCTGGACCGGAGAGGAGATTGACAACTGACTTTTGGACATGCTAGAATAATATTGGGAATTCCTTAATAATTGAAAGCAAGGGCCAGTGGGGAGTGAGGGTGTAGTGCTTTTAATTTTTAGTGCTGACATATAATTGCTCTACTTGCAACCCACTCCCCTGACATCATGTGTCTCTCAGAAACTTGGCTCAAACCTAGCACTAAGGATGAGGAAGTCATCCCACCTGGGTATAACATCCTCAGAGCCGACAGAACCACTAAAAAAGGCGGTGGAATAGCAGTCATGTTCAAGAACTCCTTGAATATCATTAGGAATCCACTCCAACCTCCAAAAGTCCATAACCAGGAATTACTTGCCCTGAAGCTATCCCTAAACAACCAAAAAAGTATTAATCTCCTAGTCATATATCTCCCTCCAGGCAACAATTCCGAATCCCTTGAACAAACTCTGAGTTGGCTTTCCACCTTCTATCCCCAGGAAACGATTATTTTAGGAGATGTTAACATCGACTGGTCTCTACTCCTCCCAACTCAATCCACTCCCCATTAACTTACATGGATTTTCCCAACTTATTCATTCCCCACTAGAATTGGAAATGCCCAACAAAGGAGAGCATCATAGACTGGATCCTTACTAACAAGAATCCTTCCAACTATACCTCAGGGACCCTCCTAACGACCTTAGTGACCACCTTATCACTTTTATTATTAAAAACAAATGCACAACTACAAACCCCCCCCTCACCAGATTAGTCAGAAACAGCAAGAATTTTGTCCCTGATCAATTCCTTGCTGACCTCCGTCTTGTAACTGGTCCATCCTAAAAACTCTACCCTTAGATCAGGCGTGTCATACTTTAATGACACCTTCCTTAAAATACTTGACTCTCACGCTCCCAAGCGACTCATTAGAACTAAGGAGCGTATTGCACCTTGGCTAACTAATGATTCTAAAACTAAAATTAAACTCAGAGACCAGGCCTGGAACAAATGGAGAACCACTAAAACCCCTCTAGATCGCATCAAGTTTCTTCAGCTTAGAAACTCAACCAAAGCTGCCGTTATGTCTGACAAAAACAATATTTCTGTCACCTACAAGACAAATATCAAAATAATCCCAAAAATTCTGGGCAAGTTTCAATCACCTCCTCCATCCAGGCAAATCCACTACCCCCACACCAGAATCACTCATGGACAAAAATCCCAGTGAAATAGCTAACACCTTTAATTCCTTTTTACTGAGACCATCCAGTCACTTGCTAGTCAGTTCACTTCATCCCCTGTGGCTCCCACCTCAACTACCTACCCCACTCAAACTGCCTTTAATTTAAAACCCACCTCCACCTACTACATTCGTACCCTCCTAAAAAAAATTAAACCAACCACCCTAGCGGCTGACTTACTTCCAGCCAAATACTTACAAATAGCTTCTGATGCCATAGCCTACCCTGTATCAATCTTAATCAACGGTCAATTGCTGAAGCCTCTATTCCCTCAATCTGGAAAATCTCGTATATCATTCCTCTCCACAAAGGAGGGTTATCCACTGCCACAACAAACTATAGACCCATAGCCATTCTCTCCCCCTATCTAAAATTTTGGGCAGCTGCATTCACAAGCAACTCATCACCCACCTCACACAAAATAACCTCCTGTCCAACACCCAACACGGTTTCGCCCCATCATAGCACAACCACGGCTCTCCTCTCCTTTGTTGATTCAATTAACCTCAACCGGAATAACAAACTAATTTCCTCTGCTCTTTCTAGACCTATCGAAAGCCTTGATATGGTCAACCACAACCAACTGCTCCATACATTGGAAACTTTTAATCTTAGCAAAACTACCATAAATTGGTTTAATGCATACCTCACAGGCAGAAAACAGGCGGTACAGTGGCAAAACAAGATTTCAGACCTACTCCCCACGAACATCGGTGTCCCCAAGGATCTATTCTCGGTCCCCTTCTTTTCTCCGTCTTTATTAATGGTCTACACTCTATCCTCCCCAAAGCCACCTGCATACAATATGCAGATGACTCCACTCTTATCTGCTCGGACGACTCTCTCACCAAACTCCAAGTCACAACCCAAAACTGCTTTTCTATTGTCGAAAAATGGTTCTCAGATCTAAAATTCCTACTTAATCCAACTAAAACCAAATTGCTCCTATTCTACCCCTCCCCAGCGACTTCTTATGGCACGGAACCTCCCCATACCCCCACCTCAACCTTCATTGTGTCCTCTAATAACGGTACCAAAATTTATCCTGTCACCCACACTAAACTACTTGGGTGACAATTGACCACAAACTGAGATTCGACATCCATGTAAACCAGGCCATTAAATCACTTAACAAGAAACTTGGGTCCATGTATAAAATAAAGAAATTTTTAACCCCCCACACCAAACTAACCATTGCCCGTACCCACCTCCTACCCACACTCCTCTATGCCTCCCCAATATTCTCCTTCCTTCACAAGAAAGAGCTTAATAAACTATCCACTACCTATAACCACATAGCTAGATTCATTACCGGACTACCCTACCGCACCCATCACTGCCTAAATCTAAAAACACTGGGATGGCTAGAATTGCCCAACATCCTCAAATTTAACCAACTTACAGAGGCATTCAAAATCATAAAACACCCTGAAAAAACTCCCTCACTGAACAATATACTTACCCCCTACTCTAATCTAACATCCCTAAGGTCATCCAAAAGTATTCAAGTATTAACTATTAAATCTACTAACTCGGGTGGTGATGCACTGTCGCCAATTCCATTGGCAAAACTGGAATGCTCTCCCCAACAACCTTAGACTTATACCCACTCTCCACCAATTCAAAATACAACTTGAACTCTATTAAAATCTCAATGGCTATGTCCATGCTCTAATCCAGACTAATAGCTCAGGCTCCCAACTCAACCCGGCCTACATAGGCCTCCATCCAGCCCTTAACTTAAGGGTCCACTATTAAGCCCTAATTACTCATCTTTACTAACTTATATCACTAATTGAATTTTTCTTTTTACCTACTGTTATATTTTTGTATTTTTAATGTTGCCTGTCTCAATTTCCTAGCTTATGTCACTATATTTTTATATTTTATATTTTTTATGTACCTCTGTGCTTTGGAGCTTTTCTCCCCGGGTCTCCACTGAAAATGGATATGTATCCAGTTGGACTAACCCGGTCAACAAATGTAAAATAAATAAAATAAATAAATTGCTTTAGCGAGCAAGTGCCAGGTAACTTAAGTGCAATGTGTTACAGGTAACTTAAATGCAAAAACAACAAACAGTAACTTTCTTTCAAGTGAAACAAGGAAATAAGTACAGTAAGCAATGCAAGGAACTACAAAAGAGCTAGAAATGGTCCAAAACAACCAATTACTACAGCTCTTGTGCTGAGGTCACTTCCTACAGGGACAGGTAGGCTGCTCAAGGCTCCCCACTCCCACTGGTGAGCAAAGAAACTTCCTTCTATCCAAGTAAGGTAATGGACAACACAGGAACTACACCACAGCCCAGAATACAGCAATGCCTGTAAACTGGTCTAAACTAGTCGAGGAGGGCAAACATCTCTTAGTTTTAAACAATGTACTACTTTACACATGCATGATATAAATTGTCGACGAAGCAGAAGTGCATTATTCAAACACATATTGGTACATCCTACAGCACATTTTGTTTTCTTGGGTATAGATAAGATGGTAGGTGACAACTTATCAATTATGCATAAACACAAAATTCTTATGAAAAAAGAACGACAATGGATAGTTAATTTGGGAGCCCTATTTAAACCTGGGTTGAATGATCATTGGTAATCTAGTTAATATGATGATAAAACACCCATTTTATATGCAGCAATATGTGTGTAAAAATAAGTTGCTTTACTAATTTCTTTTATGTGGAATTGGTGTATTTATGACATACAGTTAACTGTTGCTTTAAGTGAATGTGTATAAAAGAAGGGGGAGGGCACTTCGAAATACATGCACTGATAACGCTAAGGCAAAACCTTGTTTGCTGGTGAGGTGACTTGGCCTGTCAGCCATTAAAGTTGGGCTATGCATCTATTCCTGGACTTTCAACGTTTTTTTTTTTTTTAGTATGATTTTTTTGTGCTGGTTATATCTTGAGTAGTGTTTATTCCTGGTAAACCGGGCACATCATCACCGAGCACCACATTTGGTGTTTTTGTCAGTATGTGTGTGCATATATATATATATATATATATATATATATATATATATATATATATATATATATACACTCACACACACACACATATATATATATATATATATATATATATATATATATATATATATATGTCCATATATATATATATATATATATATATATATATATATATATATATATATATATATGTGTGTGTATGTGTATATATATATATATATATATATATATATATATATATATATATACATATACATATACATACAAACACACACACGTGTGTGTGTGTGTGTGTGTGTGTGTGTGTGTGTGTGTGTGTGTGTGTGTGCATGTATGTGTGTGTTTGGATGGGGGAGTAACCTTTCCCACCCTACCTGTTCCATTTTAGAATGCTTTTTACATTTAAATTACCATTTTAGCCAGGGGGCGTGTCTGTTGCAGTTTAATTTGCCATCTGAGTTGTTTCACTTCGAGCTGGGAGTTGCAATCTCCCCACAAACTGGAAATTTTTTTTAATACAATAAAAGTTGAATTCTTTGCACCAAGGGCTATGGAAATTGTGCCTAGCTAATGCATTTTAAGGTCTCCCTTTCTTAATGCCTGACAGTGTTCCTTAATGCAATCGCTCAACTTCCTGATGGTTTTACCTATGTAGAACACATCACATTCAACACAAAAAGCAAGATAAACTAAATTGGTGGTTTTACAGTCATAGGCTTCTTGAAAGGAAATTTTGAACCTGGGGGAATCTCAAAGTAAACGATGCATCTATGGCTATGTATTTGCAGCATACGCATCTGCTGCAGCAATACATTCCTGGAGTAGAGGTGGAGGTTTTAGTGTTATGCGGGAGTCCAGAGTCAAATAGCGATTTAAGAGACTGTGTTTTCTTATAGCCAAAGACAGGGGACGGTCCTAAGGCCTTGGTCAATTTGTGGCTACTGCTAATAATCTTCCAGTTTCTACTAAGGATGTCTCTTATGACTTGTGAGTCTAGGGAGATCAGGAGGGGGAATCTGGTGTTGTCATTAATGTTAGATCACCTAATGTTAAGGAAGCTATGTTTTTGGATAGGGGAGTATCTGCTGTACCTATTGTCCATCACTTCTTTGAGAATCTGATTAATTAAAGCCACTGGATAATGTTTTTCTACAAAAAGCTGCTTCAGATACTAGCTTTCTTTAACAAACATGCTGTCTTCACTAATTATGCGGCTTAACTTTATGAATTGCCCTTTCACTATATTCCTCTTCATAAATAAGGGTGTTGGCTGGTGAAAGCCATATAGTTGTTCTGAAAGGTACTTTTTCTGTGGATCATAGAAGCAAACTTACTGGTCCCAGGGTCTCTGGAAAGGGTAATATCAAGAAAGTTAACTACATTACCTATACCCGAAAGGGTGAAGCCAAGGAACCCTATGCTTTGACTCACTCTGGTGAGAAACAATTCCAGCTCAATTTGTGACCCTCTCCACAGGAAAAAGATATCATCTATGTAATGTTTATATCGACTAATATCAAGCGTGACCATGATGCACTGACCTGTGAAAGATGTGCTTTTGTGGATCGCATTAAGGAATTCCCAATTCTCAAGAGTCCTTAAGATAGAAATGAGAACTTTGTACTAGTGGGTTAAGAAAGAAATCAAGAAGTGCTGCATTTTACTCAGTTTTCATTTTCTTCGATGCTACAATCTGTATAAGGGGGGATCAATTGTTTTTTTGTGTGTTTTGGGAATCCAAACATTCTTCCAATAAGAGGAGTATTTACTGACATAAAATCTACTTCCCATTCTGTGATAAGTCCCTTATTGTTTAGTTCATAAATAATCTTATCTACTTTCAAGAAATTTTGAGTGACAGTTTCTGGGAGAGCTACTCTGTAATTATCCATATTGGATAGGGCTTCTTCCATTTTTATGGCATAGGTGCTGTTGTCCATAAGGACTATGCCTTGGTGTCCATAAGGACTATGCCTGCACCCTTGTCTGCCTTCAGAATCCTGATATGTGGGTCACTTTTAAGCTGCTGAAGAGCCTCAGAATCCTGATATGTGGGTCACTTTTAAGCTGCTGAAGAGCCTTTTTCTTTGGTGCAGAGAGATTGAACCACTTGGAATGTGTTCTTTTTTTGTTAAGAGTGGCTCTAATTTCTTTTTCACAAACTCTTGAAAAACTATCGCGGGACTGGCTAAGAGTAGAATTAAAAGTGCTTTTCCTCCTAAGGGAGGGGGTGGGACCTTCGTTATCTGAATCTGACTCGCTATTGCTGGTTTGTCTACTAACTTCAACAGAAGAAGAATAATGTCACCTAACAGGATGGTGGTTAACACTTTGTAACATCGTAGCTTCATTGTCTTGCATAAAGTTCTCCTGAAATCTAGAAACCTGATTAGCACCGAAGGAAGGATCATTAGACTCTATATTGTTGAGCATAAAGATTTGTTTAAAGTTAAGCTTTCTACAAAACAATTTTAAATTAATAATACCAGTAACAGATGCTTTTTGGGCTGGTATAAAATTGAGACCTTTTTCTAAAACGCAACAGCTATGATGTGCAAGTCTGTAAGGTTGAAAATGTCTTTAGGGGAGGGAGCAGGTGAGTTTAAATGTGTTAGATCCATCTCAGTCCTCGAGACCGACCCTTGCCTCTTCCTCTCCTTCTCCCCCGTCCTCTCCCTCTGGGAGTCTCTGTGCTTGCCTGTTTGTTCAGCAGGTCGAGGGATAAAAAATGATTTGGGTTATTAACGTTCACTGGAGTGTAGGGTTGCTGATCTCTTGTGCGGTGTTCCTGGGAGGATGAATCATTTCATGCTTTTGATAGAGTCTTCAGCTTGTTGGCTTGTGAGGTTACTTTATTGTGGTGTTGAATAAACCAGTGTCATTCTTAATCCTGTTGATGAAAGTGGGGTTTTGTCCTTTTGGAAAACAATGTGAGTGACTTGTGGGGGTAGGAGTCTTATATTTAAGCTGTTAAGTTTGTTGAGATGAAGTGGGTAGGCAACTTTCCGTCTATATTGTTCCAAGTCACAGTCTAACTTCTTTCTCTTTTTCTGGATAAGAGAAGTTACATGTCTGGAAACTTTTGTACACATACACACATACATACATGCATACATACGTATATATACAGAGAGAGAGAGAGAGAGAGAGAGAGTGAGAGATGCAAATAGGTATAGGTATATATAGTGTCATAGTCTTGAGTCTAATCAATTTGACTTGTGCATTTCATAAAAAATTCAAATTTTCACTTGCTATAAGTCATCAGTAAACTGAGACACTGGCCATGTTCACTTACATTGTTAAATTTCTGAAAGGTGTGTCCTTTTCCACAGATTCTCACAGTGGAGAAAAGGATTGTAGTGTGATTTCAGACTTGGTTTATTTAAAGTCATGGTAGTGTGGGGAGTACAAGGAACCTTGCCCCATTGCAAAATACTGTTTCTTCTTGAACTCTTTTTAGGACCCTTTCTTTTCAGTGTTTTGTGTTCAGTGTTATCATGTACTCAGTTGTTGATGTTGCTGGAAATTAAACTAAAACTAAACTGTTGTCACTGATGGGTGCAACAAGAAAATAAAAAAAATAAATGAATTAAAAAAACATTCAAATGAAGACCACAAATACACTCCCTTAGAGCTTTGTCCTTTTTTTACAATGGACTTCTTCAGAAACCAAATACTTTACATCTCATATCACCTGACAACATCAAATCGCATGACTAATTATGACCATAAATAAACCCCAAATAAGTTTAAAGGTATAAATATATGTAAATAAATAAATAAACCCTATTTGTACATCAAAACTATTGATTTTCATTTTCGTATTAGCTATAAAAAAAGCATTTATTGTTAATATTATCATTCAACCCTTTGTACGTAGATACTTGCCAGCACTTAATTTTAGTTGACTTCAAAACCCTCGACTACACGGCTGAACCAATGAAAAGTCTCACCTCGCTGGATGACAAGAAAAATAGTTTTTAGCACTTTCGTACTTTTTAATTTGAGAACTTCATCAGAAAACTTACACATATTGATAAGCCCATTTAAATAAGAAACCAATTATAACATCAAATTCATTTCGACCAATGAGAAACTTAAAAAAGTTAACACCCATTTTCTGTGCTTTCTAACTGGAAATGAAATGTTTACCACTTAACTTCAGGATTTAAAAATAGAGCGTAAAAAAAAAAGAATATTTAAATAATCTTATATTTTAACAAACCGATGTCCATTTTAAGTTTCTCATTGTGTGACATGAATTTGATATTATAATTAGTTTCTTATTTAAATGGTCTTAACAGTATGTATTAGTTTTCTGATGATGTTCTCGAATTAAAGAATGAAAGCACTAAAAAATATTTTTCTTCTCCTCTAGTATGTTTTTGTTTGGTTTATCAAGGAGAGATGTTTCTTTGGTTCTACCATGTAGTCGAGGGGTTTGAAATCAATTTGTACCCTTGTGCTTTTTTCATTTTTTTCAAGTTCAGTTTAAAGTGGTTCTGCATGGCTGCATCATTTTGGGACTCAACCTCCACCATAGTGGTGCAAACACGTTTTTATTTGGCAATTCAGTTTCTAAGTCTGAGAATTTTGCTGACAATGTGTCTTTGAATTTGAATATTCACCAGATTCCTGGTGAGCTTCGTATGCTCACACAAACTCTTGAAGTTATTGGTAAGGCCAAGACTGTTGTTGAAAGAGTGCAAGACAGTTTTCCAACTGGCGGTTTATCTGGAGTTGAAGGATTTTCATTCTTTCATGAAAATAATGTTGTGGTGAAGGGAAGAACATAGAGAATATCAGTGTCTTAGTCACTAGTTGGCAGATAGTGCAGCTAATCCATTTTCTGTTTGTTGGGACATGAAACCCTGGACAATGGTAACAGTACCCCTGTGTTACCCAATTGCAAGAACAGTGTTTTTCAGCTTGAAAATAATTTGTTGAGGTATAAATCCTTAGAATATGACAATTTTTATTTCAATAAATGCTACAAATTGCAAATAGTACCACTGGGGTTAAGGGTCTATAAATTTCCCAGTGGTATTAAATATTCTGACAAAATTTATACTGACATTTGTGATATATACAACAAGGCTGGGTTACAAGTTCTCAAACTCTTAACCTAGTGGAACTGTAAAAAGTTGCAGAGTTTAAAGGATGAAATCAATTTACTTGATACCCAAGTGGTTAGTCATCCTTTTTTTTTTAGTTGTTCAAATCAATGTATGATGGTGTAAATGCCAAAATACACAGACATACAGCTCTATCATTTATAAGAAAAAGAACAAAAATGGACATATACCATAGCTTACAGAAGTGGCCAAGTCTTAGTTATTAAAGGTGGGCAACCAACGGAAGTTTTTGGGTCCAACTTTATCCATTCTAGTGGTTCTTACAGTTGGAGGTTGGACCATTTAGACACTTTTTCTAATAGTCCATTGGAAAATGCTATCTCAGAGGTAGGAGCAAATTGATCTCATACCATTGGTGGTACAACTGGGGGTGAATGCACCAATGGTGAAACAGAGGCTTTGTCTTGCAACAAGAGTGAGGCTTCCTCCACTTCCATAACCTTCCCCCTATTGGTCCAAATATAGTAGACTCCAGACCAATGACAGGAGGCATGATGAATCAAGGAAAAAGATGAGGGAAGAGAAGGAATTGATGATGTTTGGCAAGTTTTCAAACTTAGTACTCAGGTTTTTTCAGAAGATAAACCTAAGGTACTCTCAAAAGGTTTTACGTCATCTTATGAAAGTTTTGACAGATTTTAAATTGTTCATCAGTAAGCGTAACTTGAAATTAATTTTGATTGGGTTAACATCCTTGAAGAAGTGATAATTTTAGAAAACCTAATGTTGTGAACCCGCCCTTCAGTAACACTTTTGAGTGTTTTTTCTAAGATGTGTGAGACTGATTTATATGATTTCTTTTACAGTGACAAAGGTAACAAGAAATATAAAAACAAATATTTTAATTTGAATTGGAGTGAACAGTTAGCCCTTCATAAACTATGCAATAACCTTGGTTTATAGTTTATGAAAGCAGACAAGTGCAATGGTTAAGTGATCACGAATGTGGTGGATTATGAAAAATGCTATGTCCTGCTTGCTTTCTGATAACCAGTTTTATAGGAAAGTTTCCAAAAATGCAGTTATTTGGAGTTACAAGATGGCTGATTTATTAGATTTGCTACGTCAATGTTACATCAATTTCTTTCTGTTGAGCAGCCACCGTTGGGCAAAATATTCGGTATACCTAAAATACACAAAAGTCAGGAGAGACTACCTTTTAGATCAATAGTTTCTGAACAAAACTGTCACAGTAGTTTCTTATTTAGATTATATTTTGAATCTTGTTGTGAAGAAAAGTGCTCATTACCTCAAAGATTCTTGGTTGTTTATAGATGATCTTAAGAATTATCAGTTTGAAGGTAATGGAAAAAGTGATCTAATGTCAATTTTCATTCATCCTCAATGTATGAGACTCAGATCCAACCTGGCTATTACTACAGCTTGCAGAAACCTGCAAAATGTCAAGCTCTTCCCTACCCACAGTGCTCTGGTTCCCTCTAACCTCAGATCTCATTTGCCACATTCGCGAATAGACATGGTTGCTGACAACTCTTGAGCGTTTTTGAATAAGTACTCTTGTTCGATAATACATTTTTTTCTCTCTGCTATTTCTAGTCCTTCCTTCAGTGTAAATCGTCCCATTATTCTCTCATAACCTTTTTTTGGGTCCCCTTATTTACCATCATTGGTACTTTTCCCTACCCTTTTTCTTTTGAGTAGATATTCTCCCTGTGACCTTTTTGGTCTTCTTAATTACCATCATTGGTATTTCTTCCTCTCCTTTTCTTAAAAAAAACAAACAAAAAAAACAAAACTCTATATATATATATATATATATATATATATATATATATATATATATATACGTGTGTGTGTGTGTGTGTGTATGTGTGTTTGTGCATAGATATTGGTATACATACATATATATTCTACTAAAACTCCGTATTCCTTTATTTCCTGTGCTAGTACTATATTTTGGTGCGTGTGTGAGTGAGTGGTATTCATTGTGTGGAATACCTTCTACTTCCTGGACATGTCAGAAAAAGAATTTAAGAAGTGCAGGCAATGTGGACACAAAATGCCTTTTTCAGACAGGCATTCTTTGTGTGATTATTGTCTGGGACTGGATCACCTCAAACAACAGCATGACATCTCTGAGACCTTTAATCCTCAGAGCTTCACAGAACATAAGAATAAGCTGATCTTGAAAGGGCTGCTCCCCTCATCTTTTTCACGGTCTATCACAGGAGGTCAACCTTTGACTTCTAAACATGGAGACAATTCAAAACAGTCCCGATCGGCTGAAGCTCCTTCCTCATTAGAACCGAAAAAGAAAGTGCTGAGGTCAGATCCAACATCTCCAATTTTATCCAAGCCATTGGATACAACAAAAGTTGTGTTGTCAGACCCAAATAGGAAGATGGCTTCAGTTCCTAAGACCTCAGATCCAAAGCCCCTTCCTTGGACTGCTTACTATACACCCTTAGACCCAGTCGTGTCTAAGGTGTCCTCTCCCTTTCTTGAGAGGCACTCTTAGTCTGCATCAGTTGTGCCCTCTCACTCTAACAAGAGTCTTACCAGGGCATGGTGAGGGAACTAGTCATGGAGCAACTTCAGAATGGTGCCCTTATGGTTCCAACCCCATTGGATCAGGGACTCCTTACAGCATCTACTCCTCCTCCTCTGACTCCACCTGAGGTTTCAGAGTTCTTGGATCTGAGTGCTCTGGGCCTATCTGTGTCTGATCTGAGAAGGCTGGTGTCTTCGTACCTGGCAACGACTGTGAGCTTGTTGACTACAACATGTTCAGATCCAGATGGCTCTTGGATCTGAGGCTTTCACGTCAGATCTGTAGGGGAGTAAGATACACTGCGAGATTTTCAGAGCTTTCTCTTCCTCTCAGAGTATTTGATAACTCAGTTCCGGCTTCCTCCTTGGGCAGACATCCTCTGGGGAGAGTTGATGAGCCAGGGACTTTCGTTCTCTGCTTCATTGGTCTCCTCCTCCCTGGTGAGGTCAGCCTTTGAGGTGGTGAAGAAGGTCTTCTCTGTGTCCACAGATCAGGTGGGTCCTCCCCCTTTGGGTCTGTCCCTGATCACCCAACTGACCTTGTCACATGGTCCTCACCATTCTATACTTAGGGGACAGCAGGCCTAGAGCTTCCAGACTACACAGTCCAGGATCCCTAGCTCTTTCAATATTTTTCTGGACCACCCCACCTAGGAAGTTCCTAGGAGGAGATGGAGTAAGAGGAAACACCTGCACTCACATAAAGAGTTTCTCACCACTGATACCCATTTTGATGAAGAAGGGTCTCCCAAATCACCACCTGAAGATGTCTTCTTTGTAGACATCCTCGAGCTCCTGAAACAAAAGGGTGGTTGGTCTGCCCACAACCCATCTCCTGAGAAGTTGGTATACCTGGAAGCTTTCAAGACTGGCCCTTCTACTTCCTGGGCAGCCCCGCCTCCCAGTGAATTGGTGGATTTAATTTGTCAGAAGGCATGAAATGAACTTCACTTGACCAAACACATCCTCAAGAGACCAGATAAGATTATGGCATCTCCAGTAGAAAGGCAATATTGCAGTAGGGCACACCAGTTGATGCCATTGTTGTGGCGGTGCCCATTAAAAAGGAATTCACTGAAGACATTTCATCTGTTCATCTCCCTAACAAAGAGTCTAGGGTGATGGACAGACTGGGGAAGTTGGTATATACTTCAGCAGCATTTGCTATACATTCCTCACATTATCTAGCCTACTTCACAAGAATGCAAAGGGACTTATTTAAGGAACTTTCCAGCTTGTTAGCAAGAGTCACTACAGAGGAGACCCAGATTTCTGTGGCCCCTTAGTTAACTACCTTATAATTGGTTGTGAACTCATTGATGAGGCTTATCATCAACACAGTGGAAGGTGCCTCATGGGTAGCAGGTTCAGGCTTATCCATGAGGAGACAAGCCTGGATGTGCCTCTGTGACTTTGTGGAGCCTTTTAAGTCTTAATTTGTCAACTCTGTGGTTGACGGATCTTTGCTTTTTGGACCCACTGTAAAGGAAACACTCTCCAAGTGTGAACAAGACAGGAAGACATTGTCTGCCATTGGAGTATGTTTTTTGATTCCCCCCCCCCAGTGAACCTTTTCTAAGAGTCAGTAGGGGGGCTGTAAGATGTGGTTCAAAAAAATCTCAAAGTCCTTTCCCCAACACATGTGGAACTGGTTGTCCCACAGGCAGAGGGGGAAATAGTAACAGCAGAAGATGCCCTCATGGCAGAGGAGGCCCACAGAATACAGTGTCCAGAGATACTTCCTTTGATAGGCTATATAAGGGCTCCTAAAAGGCAGTGAGGAGTCATTTTCCCTGCACCAAACAGCCTGGCTAAGTATAACAAATGACATTTGGGTGCAGAAAATTATTACCAGAGGTTATACCATACCCTTTTTCCTTCCACCCCTGTCAATAACAAAGCTTCCTGATGTTCCACCCAGTCAAAGGGAGCCAGCAATGTAACAAATTCAGCAGTTCCCCACAAAAAAGTAATCCATGAGGTCCTACCAGACCGGATAGGACCCAGAACTTACTCAGGGTTCTTTCTGGTTCCAAAAAAGACAGAGAACTGGAGTCTAATTTTGGATCTCAGAGTGTTAAACAAGTCAGTCATGCACACCAAGTTCCAGATGGTCACAGTACAGTCCATTCTACCCTTTTTAGGTAAGGACAACTGGATGTGTTCAATAGATGTCCAGGATACATACCTGCTCTTTGGCCTCCCCACAGCCCCCAGGGTGTTTACCAAATCCATGGGAGTGGTAGCAGCCCATCTAAGGCTGCAGGGAATCTGGGTATTCCCATACTTGGATGACTGTCTCATCACTGCCCCAACCAGGCATCAACTGGCACAAGCAAGAGACCAGGTAGTAAAAACTTGCTTAACTCTATGATCACAGTAAATCATGACAAATCACAGATGCAACCCACCCAGAAACTAGAATTCATAGGCGGAATCTTCTACACTCAAACCATGCTTGCATCCATTCCATTACTGCAATTACAGAACATCAGAAGCCAAGTCAGGAGAATCACTTACAGTATGAGGATATTGACCCGAAAAGCCCTGCAGGCTCTAGGCTCTCTGGCAGCTGCCATAATGTTAGTATCCCTAGCAAGGTATCGCATGAGAGTTTTTTCCATTGGATGCTACAAACCCAATGGTCTTTTTTCACTCGCCCTATATTTACAAAGACAAGGGTGACTCAGATATGGAAAAATTACCTCTCATGGTGGACACAGTCATGCCAGCCCCAACAAGGTTGCCCATTCATACCTCCTCAGCCCAAGACTATAGTGACCACAGATGCTTCTCAGACTGACATTATCTGGAGAAGATGGTCCAAGGCACGTGGTCCCCCATAAAGGCCAACCTGTATATAAATGTTCTGGAAATGAGAGTGGTGCTTTTGACATTGCAAGCATTCCAAAATTCTCTCCCTCTCAGAACAATTGCAATTCAAATAGAAAGTATGTCAGCAGTTTGGTATATTAAGAAGCAAGGAGGATCCAAGTCTTACCCCCTGTATCGAGAAGCTCTCAGAGTGTAGCAGTGGGTGATAGCCTCCAATCACTTTCTGGTGGCAATGCACATTCCAGAGAAGTCCAGTCTGATAGCAGTGAAGCTCAGCAGGTCCATTCTGTTACCTCATGAGTGGTCCCCCAAACACAAAATGGCAAAAATTATTTTTCATTAATGGGGTCAGCCTTGCTGTGATCTTTTTGTATCTCCCCTAAGCAACAAATGCAGCAGCTTCTTTGAACTAATCCCCCCAGAGGGGGAGTCACCGAGAAACGCTCTTCTCCATGACTGGCCCCCTGGTCTGTTGTACACCTATCCCTAACTCCCTTGATCCCCAGATTCTTATAGAAGGCAGCCAGATTGAAGAGCAGTGCAATCTTCATTGCACCTTACTGGCCTTGACAAATGTGGTTCCCCTTTGTTTGGCTTCAACTACTGTCTCCATCTTGGATTCTGGATTTGACTCCAGACCTTTTGTCCCATCCTACAGGACTGATTCACCCAGACCTTCCCAACCTCAGACTGACCGAATGGTTTCTCCAATTCCCTTGATGGCCAGGTAACCAGCGATTTTCTCCCCAGTCCATTCTGTTCTCTTATCATCTCATAAAACTTCTACTAGGAAATTGTATAGAAGCAAGTGGAAAAGATTTGTTTACTAGGTGGAGCAAACTCCCATAGAACCATTTACAGCTCCCATGAATGCAGTCCTTGAATTTATAGCAGAATTATTTAATAAAGGAGCAAGCACATCTACTATTAAAGTTCAGCTAGCAGTAATTTCTAATTTCCATGTGGGATTACACAATTCTTTCTTGGCTTCTGCAAAAAGTTTTACCAAGACCTCCCTTTAAGGACACTGTTTCCCCATGGGATTTAACTCTAGTACTGCAGGGCCTGACTCTTTTTCCCTTTGAACCTGCAGCCAAATGTGATTTAAAATTCCTGTCTTGGAAGACAGCCTTTCTGGTTGCTGTAACCTCGGCCAGGAGAATATGAGAACTTCATGCTTTATTCTTCAAACCCCGTTACTGGGTATTTCACAAGGATAGGGTTACCTTATGTACCAATGGTTCCTTTCCACTGAAGGGAGTGTCAAAATCCAGTATTAATCAGAAGAAGTCGAAATTAAAACTGGGTGATTCAGTTAAAGCATTAAGTAATTTGCTGGGCTTTTAATAAATTGCTTAATTTGCACTGGACATACTGCTTCAAGTGCTTTTGCATTTTACTGGTTTCCCTTTTGGGTTGCACTTGTTTCTTGTTTTTGTGTTTTTTGGTCCAATATTAATTAGGCCATTCACTTTCCAGTATTCTTTCCAAATTTCATAACAAAGGGGAATTCTTGCTATGTTTATTGGATGTCTCAAATCAGTTATACTATTTGCACTGTGCAAAGGATTTCAGGAAATCATACCAACTTTTCATTTCCTTTGCACACCATAAGTTGGGCAACCTGTCCAGAAACTATAGCTAGATAGATGATAGAATGTATTTCTCTGGTGTATGCAAAATTTAATGTGCCCCTTCACAAACCTGTAAGGGCTCATTTTACCAGATCTGTGTCAACTTCCACGTTTTTTTCAGTCTAGAGCTTCCATGGATCATATTTGTGCAGCTGCTACTTGGAAAAATCCACATACCATTATCAACTGCTACAAATTAGATCTGGTTTCAAGGGGAAGAATGGCATTTGCCTCGGCCAGTGTCAGGAAAATCTTTCTTTAAGTTCCACCTAGGGCTCAGGTAGCTGGGGACTATGTCCTATACTTTGAGGATGAATGAAAATTGATAAAACAGATAAAGAAGTTCTGTACTCACCATAATGTTACATCTGTGCTGTCCATTTTCATTCAAGTTCTTCTCTTCACAAAGCCCAGTAATCCAAAAACCACCACACCGCTGCTGTAAATTACACTTTATTAAATACTTAGAAAATAAAAAATATATATAACCGATAAGCATTTTCATCTAAATCAGTCTTTAAAACAGACTTCATCAGATAAAACATCGTAGCTAAGCAAACATTTTTAAAACAGCCAGTCATGTGACTCAAATTCAGTCCCATATTTAAAAAGACAGTGTTCTATAATTACACGCTTAAAACTTCCATAGGTAAAATGAGAGCTGTTATAAACACAATACGGAACCCCTTATTAATACTATAAGAAATATTAAAAGATTGTAAAGCATCTTTCTCATTAGACATATTAAGAAATATAAAAAAATAAGCAATAACATTTTCACACCAAAATTATTATAACCATGCAATGCTGACATTAAAAAAGTTTTTTGAAACTAATGAGGAGTATATCCACCAAAGTGGTCCTATGGGAATGTCCCCTTGTGGGAATTGTAGCCATTGTAACCATATTTTATCTTGTAAGAACCTAATGGTGAATGGCCAATACATTAAAATTAGGGGGAACTACAATTGTAAAACAAAAGTTATTGTATATATTTCATTAAGTAAACAATGTATGAGTTATTATATTGGAAAAATGGAACACAGCTTAAAGGAACAGATTTACGAGCATATATATGAAAGTAGGAATAACAATAATATTAATGCATTAATGTATTGTCCAAGTACATTAAAGAGAACCCTGATCATTCATTTAGGTTTGCAGCAATTGAGCAATTAAAAAACAAACGAACAGGAGGACTTTGGGGTTTGCTTTTAGAAAAATTAGAACTAGCATGGCAATTATGTTTAAACATGACCTGCTCCCCTGGCTTGAATGATACAACATCTACGGCATGTTTATTAAAATTAAAAGCTTACCAAAAGTGAGAAACGTATCAATAGAATCAGTGCATGGTTAAAACAATTTTGGTGTGAAAATTTTATTGTCTATTTTTTATATTTTTTAATATGTTTAATGAAAAATATGCTTTACAATCTTAAGATTTTTATAGTATTGATAAGATGTTCAGTACTGTGTTTATAATAGCTCTCATTTTACCTATGGAGGTTTTAAGCTTGTAATTATGGAACACTTTCTTTTTAAATACGTGATTGAGTTTGAGTCACATGATGACCAGCTGTTTTAAAAATGCTTGCTTAGCTGCAATGTTTTATCTGAATAAGTGTGTTTTAAAGATTAATTAGACAAAAATGCTTACCGGTTATATATATATTTTTATTTTCTAAATATTTAATGAGTATAATTTAAGGCATCAGTGAGGTCATTTTTGGATTATCGGGCTTTGTGGACCGAGCTGGGAAAGATGTGCAGCAGGTAAGGGTGATAAAGAATAATGTGGGAAAAGTACTTACAAGCAAGGAGAGTGTGTTGAGCAGATGGAAAGAGTACTTTGAGGGGCTAATGAATGAAGAGAATGACAGAGAAAGAAGGTTGGATGATGCGGGGATAGTGAATCAGGACGTGCAATGGATTAGCAAGGAGGAAGTAAGGACAGCTATAAAGAGGATGAAGAATGGAAAGGCTGTTGGTCCAGATGACATACCTGTGGAAGCATGGAGATGTTTAGGAGAGATGGCAGTGGGGTTTTTAACAAGATTGTTTAATGGAATCTTGGAAAGTGAGAGGATGCCTGAGGAGTGGAAAAGAAGTGTTTTGGTACCGATTTTTACAGAGGGATAAAACTAATCAGTCACAGCATGAAGTTATGGGAAAGAGTAGTGGAAGCAAGGTTAAGAAGGGAGGTGATGATTAATGAGAAACAGTATGGTTTAATGCTGGGAAAGAGCACTACAGATGCGATGTTTTCTCTGAGAGTGTTGATGGAGAAGTATAGAGAAGGTCAGAAGGAGTTGCATTGTGTCTTTGAGAAAGCATATGACAGAGTGCCTAGAGAGGAGTTATGGTATTGTATGAGGAAGTCGGGAGTGGCAGAGAAGTATGTAAGAATAGTACAGGATATGTACGAGGGTAGTGTGACAGTGGTGAAGTCTGCAGTAGGTCTGAAGGATGCATTTGAGGTGGGATTACATCAAGGGTCAGCTCTGAGCCCTTTCTTATTTGCAATGGTGATGGACAGGTTGACAGATGAGATCAGACAGGAGTCCCCATGGACTATGATGTTTGTGGATGACATTGTGATCTGTAGTGAGAGTAGGGAACAGGTAGAGGAGACCCTGGAGAGGTGGAGATATGCTCTAGAGAAGAGATGAATGAAGGTCAGCAGGACTAAGACAGAATATATGTGTGTGAATGACAGGGAAGATAGAGGAATGGTGAGGAGGCAGGGTGTAGAGTTGGTGAAGGTGGATCAGTTTAAGTACTTGGGATCAACTGTTCAGAGTGTGGAAGTGTTGAAGAGAGGTGAAAAAGAGAGTACAGGCAGGGTGGAGTGGGTGGAGAAGAGTGTCAGGAGTGATTTGTGACAGATGGGTACCAGTAAGAGTGAAAGGGGAGGTCTACCAGAGGGTGGTGAAACCAGCTATGTTATATGGGTTGGAGATGGTGGCATTGACAAAAAGGCAGGAGTCAGAGCTGGAGATAGCAGAGTTAAAGATGTTGAGATTTGCATTGGGTGTGATGAGGATGGACAAGATTAGGAATCAGTATATTAGAGGGTCAGCTCATGTTGGACAGTTTGGAAACAAAGCCAGAGAGGCGAGATTGTGTTGGTTTGGACATTTGCTGAGGACGGATGCTGAGTATACTGGGAAAAGGATGCTAAGGATGGAGCTGTCAGGTAAGAGGAAAAGAGGCAGGCCTAAGATAAAGTTTATGGATGTGGTGAGAGGACATGCAGGTGGTTGGTATGACAGAGCAAGATGCAGAGTACAGGCAGAAATGGAAGCAGATCATATGCTGTGGTAACCCATAACGGGAGAAGGGAAAAGAAGAAGTGAAGAGAATAGAGATTGCATTTAGAATTTAGCAGTTTTAGTTTATCCATTTTCATTCAGTCTCAACTCACCACCCTCCAATCCCTGGACTTTTCTGGTTCAAGTTCCCTCTGGCAAGAAGTATATTTGTGAGGACACAGTCAGCATCTCTTGCTGCCTTGGCTATCTTGCATAGTTCTTTGTTTATACTTCTTCTCCTTCTCTTGAGCTATATGTATTATCTGAGGTGAAAGGGCACCACAGCATTGTGGGTAGGGAAAACCTTGATTGTTTTAGGCTTCCACGAGCTGTAGTAATGGTCAAGTTGGGTCTGAGGTTGGATCCAAGTCTCATACATTGAAGCTGAATGAAAATGGACAACATAGATGGAACGTTATGGTGAGTACATAATTTCTTTTTTTATACCATTGATGTGAATTCTCTTTATACTACTATTGATCAAGAAGAAGGTATAGAATTTGTCAGGTTGCATTTAGTTAAATATACTGAACTTAATAATTCTGACATAAACATGATTCATCTGTTGTTAGAAGTTGTTTCACCAAACTGAAAAAAGTTGTTTGTTAACAACATTTGCCAATAGACAGGTGGAGTCACAATGGGGGCCAAAGTGGCACCTGCATTTACATATCTCATAATGTGTTGGTTGGAAATGAAAGTACTTAAATTGCATTATTTAAATATGTTTCATTTTATAAAAGATACATCGACAATCTTGTTGTTATATGGACAGAGAGTAGGGACCTATTTCATGTTTTTTTCAGGAGATCAAAGTGTCCTTTGGTTAAAGTTTGAAATAAGTAGGGGAGGTGAGACCATTAATTTCTTGGACACCCGTATTGGTATGGACACTGTTTACAGAAAATTTGAGTTGGATATATAGAAAAGATGCATTTACAAATTATCTGCATTTTGACAGCTATCATCTATGATTCATGAAGTTTAATATATTTAGAGAACAAGTTATTATACTTAGTCAACTTATTAATGTGGAAGATGAATTTTTTTCAGGAAGTACAAACCCTTGTTCAAATTTTTTCAGGAAGTACAAACCCTTGTTCGAATGTTCACTTCCTGGGGTTAACTGTTAACTTCTTCTTAAATGGACATCAGTTTGGTTATCTGGTTAAGGAATAGTAAGTTTCTACCCATTCTGGTCTCTGGTTTTGTTCCCAGAAATTGTAGTGACAATGATGATAGTAAGACATTAGGCAGGATTCACGATGGCTTGCATGGAGTCTAAGAGCCGTGTAAGACTCCATGTAGCCATCGCGATCTAGAAACAGCCTGAAATCCCGTGTAAGAGAAAGCTAAAATGACTCTTACACGGGCAGGGTGTGGATATGCTAATCACCCCACTTGCAGCCGAAAGGCATGCAAATGAGGTAGATTAGCGATCCACAAAGCTGAAACCAGCCCGTGTAAGAGTCGTGTTAGTTGTAGAAATGTACTCAGTTGACAACTGAGTACGTTACTACAAATAACACAACGGAGCCATGACAGCTCCAAATAAAGTGTGCAAATGTTACAGACAGCATACCAATGGCCAAATATGTGGCCATTGGCATGGTAAACTGATGCAAACATGAAAAAAAATATTTTTTTTTCCGGAGATCACCGATGTTTAAACACAGCGCAGCCCCGTGCAAATGGGCTGCGCTATATAAAACTGAAAAATGAAGGTTAGAAACCCCCCAAATGTGGGTTTTATGTAATGCATGGATTTGCAATGCAGGGAATAGCAGACCAAAAACAACATGGCCACCGTCTAGTGGTTGCTAAGGGGGGAAGCTGAGTGTAAGACATGTAACTAAGCATTAGTAGGCAATCCTATGTAAATGAATGGTAGGATAGTGAATCACACTGTCACATAGCAAATGAGCACAGTCCGTGTAGTGTAAGAGTTAGATAAGGGGGAGTAACAGAGTAGGAGATAGGTGACATCACAGGGGGGAATGTCAGGAAGAAAGCAAGCTCATTGGAGCAAAGTGGTATGTGAAACATATCAATCACACAGCAGAAAAAGAGGAGTGTCAACAGATAAGCATGGGAAAGTCAAGAAATGGAAGGTGTACACTGTGGCCAACACCAAAGTTTCTTGCTGTGCGTCATCTTCGCTGGGAGGCGTGAGTAAGACAGAGTGCGCGCGTGTAAGGCAGAGTAAGCATGTAGGAGCCTGTGTAAAGATCTGTAAACCTGTTTGCGCTGGTGTGGTCGCGTTTTAACCCGAATAAGCAGAATCTAGTCCGTGTAAGCATGTGTGCGCGCGTGGTAGCCACTGTGAGCGTGTTTTCGCTGGTATGCGCGCTGCTCCCCCCTGAGGAAACAGAGAGGAAAAGGAAGCAGGAGAAATAGTAGGAAACTAACAGGGAATACCTGTAGAGGTAGCAGGTGAGAACAATTAGAAGCAGGCAATTACACAGGCAGAATACAAGCCCAGCCCAGCACTTAAAACACTGCAAACAGCATTGCAGTATGTTTCTCTCAAGAGATACAGCAAGACAGGAGTAAGCTAGTAGAAGTGAAAACCTGAAAAAGCTGCACTCAGACCAAACATGCTAGGGGCTGCCATAGCTGTCATAAGGAGACATAGGAGACTTGCTGAGGATGGTGACAATGTTAATGCTGCCAGACAACCCACAGTGAGGAGACGGAGAAGAGTGTACAGGCCCAGGGTCACCTACCAGGGGTTACATGAGCTGGAGATAGTGAAGCGCTATAGAGTGGACAGAGACCTCCTGCAGAAAATTGTCGAGCTGTGCAGGCCACGCCTCACACACAGAACCAACAGAGGGGAACCCATCCCGATGGAAACCAAGGTATGTGTTGGCCTAAGAATACTAGCAACAGGTACCTTCCAGAGACCAACTGGTGATATGATGGGGATATCACAGGCATCAGCCTCCAGGGTACTGCACCAGTTTCTGGATGCCATGTCAGCACATGTCGGTGATCATGTATATTTCCCCAATGCCCGTGAGGTATTGGCCAGCAATATGCGTCTCTTCCAGCAAATAGCGGAATACCCTGAGGTAGTGGGTGCAATAGACTGCATGCACATACGCATCAAAGCACCAGCCGGTGAGCAGGGTAGGGCCTACATTAACCGCAAGGGCTTCCCCTCCATCAACTGCCAGGTCGTGTGTGATGCCCAGGGCATAATAATGAATGTGTGTGCTGGCTGCCCTGGGAGCTACCATGATTCCCATGTCTGGCATTTGACGCAGCTGTACCAGACATTTGCCAATGGGGACATCCCACATGGATACCTAGTGGGGGGTGCAGGTTATGCACTGGAGCCATGGCTGATGACACCCATCAGAAACGCACACACACCTGAACAGGAACGCCATAATGAGGCACACGCACAAACACGTAATGTAATAAAGCGTATGTTTGGGCTGCTCAAGTCACAGTTCCGGTGTCTGGACACATCTGGTGGAGCCTTGCAGTACTCACCAACTACATGTACCCAAATTGTCATGGTATGTGCTATGCTACATAATATGATCCTGCGAAAACAGCTGCAGCAAGGCCAGCATAGGGCCGGGCCAAACAGCCCCCCACCATTGCCAAGGCCATCACAGGCAGAGCGTGACTCTGAGGAGGAACAACCTGAGCCTGCCCCAGTAGGCAGAAGGAGGCGTGCCCAGTATGCCCTGGCCTTGGCAAAGAGGCAATGCATAGCACATACCCTGGCTCAGTAGGAACCCTGGGAATGATACCCCTCTCTGACTCACTCATATAGTAACAGGGATGCCTAAAATGACATAACCTGCTCTCAAACATGTACAGGGAGTGTAGTATATGCATCCGACAGAGGCAGCCCTGCAGCACCACCTGAGGCATGATTGCCATGTGTTAAGCAATGTAACACCATCTAGAATATGCAAACATGAAGACCCAACCTGACATCTCACCCTCACCAAGCATGATGCCACACTATGAAAACAACAAGATCAAGTACAATAATTGGCTGGGGTATTGCCATTAGCAAGGGGGAACACATGGCTGACAGCCTGGGCTGACATGCCAAGAAAGACATGATGCCCCACCTGCTAGGGATGGCATGCACCCAGAACACCTGGCTGTGTAGATACTGGCAAAGGCAGCTGTCACCCCCACTGTGCCTGGAATAGGTAAGTCTGGAAACACAAACCCACCAACATAGGTAGCACAAGGGATAATAACCTGGACATAATGCTACCCAATGCCAGAAGTCTAACCTGCAAGGTGCATGCAGACCAAACCCACCACAGCACATATGTGTTCTGTAACAGAAACCTGGGCAAGGCCCAGAAGAGCACCCTAATACTACCAGGTTATGCCTCATACCATGCTCTACAGCTCCAAAACATGGAACACATGACAATAGGAGTGTGGCTACCAGTAATTATCAAGAATAACCACACCCCCAGGTTGGTACCACAGCAAGAAGCAGCATGGACTATCCACGGGCAAGTAACACTGTCTCAAACTGTGTACCTGTTTGAAGCCTGCTACAGACCCCACACATAAACCTAGGTACCCCAGCCAGCCTTCCTGAAGACACGTCAGAGTATGAATGTCCCAACAAATACCAAACAAGGCACACACAGAGTATGACATAGGTGGCAATCCATAATGTATGGAAGAAGTAGTCATGGACCTAGGGACACAAGTGGACGGTAACCTGTCATGTGACACACACATTGCCAAGGTGGCCAGGAAGACCTGCTATATTGCCAACCTTAATATGAAAGGATGCACATGTAGAGCTACAGAGGTCACTGTGCCCCCATACCCTTCCCTTATCAGGCCCATACGTGACAACTATGCCCCAGTCCGCATGTACCTTACCTTACACATGCAGCAGTCAGAAAGACCCCAAATGTACCCCACCAACAAGATAAAGGGTCCAAACATTGGACATCTGCAGCCTGGCTGACGAAACCACAGCCCAATTCAGAAGCATACTGCACAGTCAGAGGTGATGTATGCCTGATGTACAAGGCCATGCCCAATCCAGAATGAATGGACATGCTCCACTGCAGAAACCCCAAATCCAGCAGACACACCACAGTGAGATATCTGAACCTCTACACATAGATTACTAGGATGTGCTGGAGGGACAGATCCATAACCCAGAGGCTCAGGACACTCTGGAACAGAATCCCAGTCCATGATAGGCTGAGCTCCACACACAAACTCAACAGGAGAAATCCATTGAAGTGCATGGGAGATAGCAGGTGTACACTGGGGGCCATCCCTGTGTCACATCTAGGAAAGTAAACCCTACGTGGGCATGATATGCACATTGCAAGGGGTGTTGAGACCCACACACAGTCTGTCCATGCTCAAACAAGGCCAGGGCAGATAGCCTAGTATGAACCTATGAACCTATGATGATACAAATTGTACAGGACACAAAGGATTATTACACAGCTGTCCTACCTGATGGTAGGAACCATGGTGGTAATCCACAGATATGCTCTGCAGCACTCTAATATCACAAACAATACACCAAACCCACACACATTGCCAACATCCTACCTAACAGATTCTTTGCAAACTCCCCACCAGCACCTAACTGCCAAATATCTATCCCAGGAGAGTGCTGGCCCCCTCACATTGCAGATGCTGAGGTAACAGCCAGCATCCACAAAGCACAGCAGACAGCATCAATGGTACCAGATGGTGTCCTGGGTTGTGTCCAACAAGTACTGTAAGAAGAATGGAACAGCAAATAGCATTACTGTGCACTATCAGTCGTACCACAGGATATGTACCCAAAGAGCAGTGTACAGCAACAGTGGTCCCACACCACAAAGGGGGTGCCTGAATGGATACTGCAAACTATCACCCCTCAACCCCGAATATCTAGGTTGGCAAAGTAATGTAGAGGATGATCATGGATCCCATGAATAACGAGATTGGGTACCTACAGACATTGGACCCTACCCAGTCTGGCTGTCATAGGGCAGTTCCTGACCCGTACACATGTCTGACTCATGTGAAACATGCACCAAGCCCAGTGATGTGGGGAATGTCGATCACACAGCCTATCTGGACCTTGCTAAACCCTTCCATACAATACCCTAGTTGGCGGTACAGATAAGCTCACCAGCCTAACTATAAACCCCTATGCAAGTAGATGGGTTGCAAACCAGCTCAAGGGCAGAACTGACCTGGCAGACATGCTGTAGCCATGGCAGACTGCAAACCAGGTACAACTGGCATCCCACAAGGCATGGTCCTGGGAACCCTCTTTTATGCTATATATGTCACACAGGTACAGGCCAACATGGAAGGACTCTGTCTGAACAGGTTTGCAGAGGACGACAAACTGGCCACCATATTGGACCCTCCAGCTGACCCAAGCAACCTACAAAAGGCACACATAGATAGACACAAGTGGTGCCACAGCCATGTCAACAAGCTAAATGCAGAATAGGGTATAGTCAACCCCTGTGGAAACACAGTACATGGCTAGAAATTACCACATAGGTGTTAACCCAGTAAGTACATCAGGAGCAATAAGATACCTGGGGACACAAGATGACACATATCCTGCATGTGACAACCATGTGTCTGTAGTGGTTACAGAAACATACCATATACCCACCTAATCATGAAGGTAAGCACAGCCTGGTTAGGGTAGGTCAATGTGCCTCCCCAGTCATCCATCAGCAGCCTCACAATTGTGTACAATGGCCCTTCAGTGATGTACCGTAGCAGACACCTGCAGCAACTGGAATGACCACACAAATACCCCACCAGGAGGATTGCAGAGCTGTAACAGATGCCATGTGTCGCCTGAGTAAAGTAACTGCAGCTCCACACAGTGCCATACTGCCTGGCTGGAGGTGAACTGTGCCGGATGTATAGAGCCATGACCAACCTGGTATCAATGGACATGTGGCACCATGTAAACACTGAATGCTGGTGACCTATGCAGCTGACAGGCCTGAACCCCAGCACAGACATAAACAGAACATGCTGTACTGATTGGTCCACAACCCAGAAGCTCACTCCACTCACGACTAAACTCCCACTACAGGATATCCAGGGAGTCCCTCAGTGACTGTCATCCAGAGGAATCATGATGACTGGATGGGTGATGGCAGGTGTACCCTGGATATCACCTGTATGTCATGGGTAGACAGAGGCACAGCACACTAACCGTGACATATGTCATGGCAAACACCAGTAAATGTGTGTTGAAGGACAAACACTCTCTGACTAGCATTACAAATGGACTAGGGCACATGGCCATTGTTTGTCACTGTCCACACAAGTTGTGGAATACATTAACAATGTCGGACAATCATGTACTAAGCTGTCCATATCTGAACAAAATGCAACATGGTCATTTCTGCACAACTGGCCCTCAGCCAGTCTGGTGTGCTCACTATAAACATTACAAGCAGTGATAGGACTGAAACCGATTATACTGTCCACCACAGTGAACGTTTTGCACCAGTACACTAGACAACAATACAACTGTTTGGTCAGCAGGAAAGGATGATGACAACTGTATGCAAACCATCCCGTGGCGACCCTGCAGGCACAGCATAATGTCTGTTAGGTTCAGACACACAGCAGTTGGGCAGTAAGAACACAACCTGATGTCCAACACTCAACTGTACATGTGATATATAAATGGCGTCCACACACAAACAGAAATGTGGTGGTCCACAGATCCAAACATAAGGAAAGGGCACACTGGGCATGCTCGCACACTTAGATAAATGAGATGTGGCAGTCAAGAAGCCATACAAACTGTGAACTGGGCATGCTCACACACTTAGGCCATGTCACAGTTCAGCAGGTGCACACACATATCAGGCATTTCTATGTGTTAACACAGGAACCTCCCACAATACAGACATCTGCCCAGTGCACACAGTGAAGTTACAACAGAGACATAAGTAAAGTACTGGATCCCACTCATATGCAAACATCTCCCACAGTACACACGTTGTTTATAGAGATAGGGAAGGCTATGGCAATAAAGACCCACAAACAGTATATGAGCAACAGATACGTGCATCTGACAGGTAAACATATGGCCGTAGAGTGCAATACCTGACCTTTGTCCCTAGGGAATACAGAAGGCTATCCACAGTGTATTTGGCATCTTACTCCACAGTACAGTAGGCCACTGTGCCTGTGCAAAGTTAATGCATAGATATGCTCTCCCCCTTACGGATGGATAGTAACAGATGTACATACCTCTTCATCCATAATGATTTCAGCACACTCTACATATGTCAGGAGCAGAAATGATACCCAGTAATGTGAATAGCACGCTCCGCTACTGTGTCTCTAACAAGTGTTATAACATAGTTAGGTAGGGGTTTGAATCCTGCAAGTGCCCAGTGTGTGTGTGTGACTGTGTATGGGGGAGTAGTGTGTGCAATTCCATGTGTATGAGAATTGTCCCTTTTGGCAACCTCTACTACACAAAACATGCTGCATATTCCACTGTCGAAACACTGATGATGTCAGCACCCTATAAGTACAGCAGGAGAAAGCAATCCCCCTCCCCCCAGTAATGCAAATAGCGCGCTCTGCTAATGCATCTCCCACTAGTGTCATAACATAGTTAGGTAGGGGTTTGAATCCTGCAAGTGCCCAGTGTGTGTGTGACTGTAAATGGGGGAGTAGTGTGTGCAATTCCATGTGTATGAGAAATGTCCCTTTTGGCAACCTTTACTACACATAACATGCTGCATATTCCACTGTCGAAACACTGATGATGTCAGCACCCTATAAGTACAGCAGGAGAAATCAATCCCCCCCAGTAATGCAAATAGCGCGCTCTGCTAATGCGTCTCTCACTAGTGTCATAACATAGTTAGGTAGGGGTTTGAATCCTGCAAGTGCCCAGTGTGTGTGTGACTGTGTATGGAGGAGTAGTGTGTGAAATTCCATGTGTATGAGAAATGTCCCTTTTGGCAACTTATACTACACAAAACATGCTGCATATTCCACTGTTGAAACACTGATGATGTCAGCACCCTATAAGTACAGCAGGAGAAAGCAATCCCCCCAGTAATGCAAATAGCGCACTCTGCTAATGCATCTCTCACTAGTGTCATAACATAGTTAGGTAGGGGTTTGAATCCTGCAAGTGCCTAGTGTGACTGTGTATGGGGGAGTAGTGTGTGCAATTCCATGTGTATGAGAAATGTCCCTTTTGGCAACTTTTACTACACAACACATGCTGCATATTCCACTGTCTAAACACTGATGATGTCAGCACCCTATAAGTACAGCAGGAGAAAGCAATCCCCCAGTAATGCAAATAGCGTGCTCTGCTAATGCGACTCTCACAAGTGATCTAACATAGTAAGGTAGGGGTTTGTATCCTACAAATGCCATCTGTAATTTTGTCACACAGTTTGTCCATGTGTGTGGGGTGTTGTTCCCAATATTGCACGACATACATTATATCAGTAATGTCAATGCACACATGATGTATGTGTGTGCCACCTACACATATGTACCTGTGAACTGCAAGAGTTCCCATGTCCGAAGCCTGCCTCATGTGAATACATGGAATATGCATCAGACAACTGTATGACTGGGGTGTTCTGTGCAGGGGCTGCATGTGGTATGTGACTATACAGTGTGGGTTGTAGATGGTGTCATCCCACCAGCGAGGGATACATGAATGGTCTGGAGCATATAGACCACATGTTGGTGATGAACAGGTGCAGCATGTTGTCACCACTTGTGGGAGTAGTAACAACTTGTTTCGTAGCAATGCAGGGTATGAATGATAAGACACCTTCAGATAGGGTCTTGCAGCTAGAATAATGCTCACACTGTATGTTTGGGTAGTTGCAGTGCAACCATATAATGGTGTGTGTAGAGACTGTCATATTCCCAGTGTTGTCAGGAAGGCCAAGTGTGTTTCCTGGGTATGGGAGTGTGGTGTGTGCCAGGCTATGAACCTGCAGGCAGTCTAACCCACTGTGTGTTGCACATGGAGAGGCTCTGATGCTTTGTGCAGTGCCACCAACCTGGGGGTGTGTGTATCTGAGGTGCCTTTGGATACATTCCCCCTGTTCTGTTTTAGTGCATGTGTAGGGGATGACAAGCATGGTCTCATGAATGACCTGGCACTGATGGTGTGCACCTGGGAGCCTTGTACCAGGAGTCTGTTACTGCATGGATATTGCTGTACCCCATGCTAAGGACAGTTTCCACTGTATGCATCTTGAGGTTTACACTGCTGCTGTTGAGTAGCAATGCTATTAGTGTCCCATCCCGTGTGCTACCTGTATAGGTGGCTATGTAATGTCAGCCTTGCATACAAAGGCAGTATGTGTGTAGCGACAGCCTCTGCCAATATACAATGGCCCATGGGTGACAGGTGCAAGCTGTCCCAAGCAAAGCAATGTGGCATGTCCAGCATGTAATCCCACACTGACAGGCATTGGGTCCCCTTTGGATGTCACTGAAAGATACGTTAAGTGCAGAAACCGATGAACCTGCCTACATATTGTGGCAGAATTCATGGTGAGGGTGAGATGTTACCCAAAGCCAGGGTCATACCAGCCTGTGCCACAACCTCATAGAGCCCCTCCATGTCCCCTAACATGTAGTCCAGGGAGGTGTGTCAGAGGTCATACACACTGGCACAGACAATGACTGAGTCATACTGCTACATGCCTTGGAGTGACTGCTTTGCTTGTGTTATGTGGTGGATCATAGTGCCCGACGGGCAGCTCAGCGTGACCGTCACCTTGTTCAGCCTGGGAGCAGGACCACTGTGTATGTGTCAATAGAGGTACCTCATACAACCGTAGCAGGTGTGTTGTCTAGCCGTATGGCCTGACACTGTTTGGCAGACAGGCTTTGTGAGCTATGTGTCGCATGTGCTCTGCTCTGGTGTAATGTTTGCTTGTGTGTCTGCTTTGCAGGTGTCAGCTGCTCAGGCAAGATGCTATTCTGACAGCCCAATAATGTACCTGTGTGTGTCTGTGTTTGGATTGTGGTCGTGACAGGTCTATGGGAGACTGGTACTGTATTCACTGTAGTATCCCACTCCACCTGACAGGGAATTCCAGTGCTGTGTAAACAGAGCTTAGCCCCCAGTTTGGCTATGTGGTTGCATCTCTCACATGTGTTGTACATGTATGGGAAGGGGAGAGGGTTGTCTGTGTACATGAGGCAGCTGTAACATTGCCACATGACTCACAGATTCACCAACTGGACCTGAGAGTAGATCGACAGGTGACCTTTGCACATGCTACCATAGCATTGTGACTCCCACACTAAGTAACGACACATAGGGCCAATGGGGAACAAGGTACTCAAGGTGACTATGTGAGGGTGTAGTGCTCCTGAATTGTTACTGCTGGCATATATGAATGCTGTCTTGAGCAAATGTGAGGTACATCATATGCAATGTGTTACAGGCAAGCTACATGCAAACAGGTCAAACAGTGACGTTCTGTCAAGTGACACATGGACATCAGTACAGTAAGCAACACAGATGTCACTAGGGATCCACAGCAGCACTGTATATCTGCACCACAGGTGGAATCAGTGTTTCAGGAACATAACAGGCAAACATGCATACAAACAAAGCTATAGTCAGCAGGCCTGTATGTAGACTATGCTACAACAAACAAGGTGTACGACTTCCAGTATGTAACAGTGCATATAAGCAGGCACTCTAAGCCAGTACCCAGACATTCCCAGGTCAGATGGGCTGGGTCCAGCTGCAACCCCCACAAGTGTATAGACCACGTACCTTCGTAATGTTGAATAACTGGCCTGATACCCAAGTGCTCATACCTGTAATAATACACATCTCAAATAACAGACACTGAGCCCTCACTCAGCAGTTCCAGATGTAGTATGATGTATGCTACCTGTCCTGGCACCACAGTATCCTTGACATGTATGGACACTCTCCCTCCTGTCATAGTTAGTTCTGTGTTTTGGTGCTGTTATGCATGGTATGAAGTGTGACCTTGTAGTGCTAGTGTGCTCTTGTGAGCCCTGAACCTGCTGTGTAGTACTGCACAGATATCAACATCCTGAAACATCTGCATTGCAGAGTCATGTGTGGACAGCATGCAACTCACAGATGACATGGCCATCATTGAGTATGAATATGTACATTGTTGTATCCACTGTGCTACCTATGTAGGTGGCCATCCCTTCACAGCCTCACCACCAGTATGCAAAGATGTGCAGACAGAACACTGTGGTAATTAGTATGGGTGTACAAAACAATACAATGACATTCATACTGTAACTGCATCAGGCATGCTGGTATATACCCACAATGCTATAATTACACTGTACTGTTGTCAACATCGTACTATTACAATACGTCTATGTAGTCACCCTGTGCATCAGCACCATGTTAACCTGTTCCTGCACCGATCTTACAGATTGCAGGAGGTGGCACAGTTTCATCATATGCACAGGGTGTGTACCTGGTATGCCTGAGTCTGCCACTGATACAACCAATTGACATGTCTGTGTGTGTGTGTTGGTGAGGGACAGCAGTACAAGATGGGGCAATGTAGATGCAGTGTGTGCGTGTATGCGGTAGCCCTAGGTGTTATCACTTTGCATGTGTGTATGAATGCACACAGTCCCACCTCATGGCTGCCATATACAGGTGTTTGTGGACAGCCACAGACTGTACCTGCCAGGACATACAGATCACTGTCTGTGGACACGGTACCTGTGCCTGGCAGTGGTGCTACGGACCATATTGGGTACCAATCCAGACTGGGTACTGTCATCAGAAGCAGGTGTTCATTGACTGGAGACAGGTCCCTGTTGGGACTGTCCAGCACCACGTGCACGTGGTCTCCTGGGGCGGTCCGATGACAGCACAGACCCAGCATTGCTGGGGCTGCTGCTGGCACTATGTGAGTGGGCGCGGCCCTGTTGTCATCCACGATGGCTGCCAGCTGCTGCTGTTGCTGGCATACAGCCACGTCAACGCCTCAACCATCCACCATTGCCCTGGCTCATGGACATATAGTTGTGGAACAGATCTAATGTGTCCCCCCAACGTATGTCAATGACCTCGGTGAAGTTGCGGATGGCAGCCGCAACATCACGCATACTGTCACTCATGGCTGTGCGACATGCTCTCAGCGCCCTCAGACCTTGTCTGGTGTACCGTTCCATACGTGACTGTGCCTGCATTACAGCCCGGAACATAGCTGGGGTTGAAAGACCTCTGTGGGCACGTCTGACAGGGGCGGTACGCCCACGGATGCTCCCATGAGAACCCATGGAAGTCTGCCTGTGCGGTACCGTGTCAGGGCCCTGGCCATGGCTGCAGTGTGGGGATGCATATGCCACCGGTACCACATTACCCTGGTCAATGCCCATTGTATCCTGTCCATCACCTAGGGACATTGGTGACAAAGGATGTATTGGCAGGATGACTGTGCGCACAGATGGGGTCGACAGCTGTGTAGTGTCAATTGGCTGACCAATGATGGACCCTGGCACACCTACCTGTGCCATTACACAGGTATCATCATCACTATCTACAGCAGCTGATTCAGGTTCCCTCCTGCATGACACCAGAGCAGCACCAGAACCTGTGGGAGTTAGACAGGAAACACAGTTTACAATGTGTACACAATGCCACCACTGATGCACACATGCACACATACACACATGGGCACATGCACACATGCACACATGGGCACATGCGCACATGCACACATGGGCACATGCACACATGCACACATGCACACACCTTAGTATATGAGATATCAACCCACAGACACAAACACACCTGCAATCAAACACATTGCACTACTGCTTCAGCCTATTATTACTATTAGTATACAGAGTAGTGAAGGTAATGGTATTACACACTCACCAGCATGGATAGGCTGCCTTGCTGTTACACCAGAGGGACCTGCGGAAAAGAGACATTCATCGTCAGTGGGCACAACTGTGCCATTGATACTGTGGGCATGTTACAGTTCAGTAGTGCAACAGTTAGCTTCCACAGGTGTACTGCAGATAATGAGGTTATCACTAATGCACAATAATTACCAAGATAATAGCTACAAATCGAGGACACACCCCACACATGCATAACCTAACAGTGTACAGAATGGTCATTATACACATGGCATGTTACCTGCACGCTCTGTGTCCTGCTGCTGTGTGGCACCAGCCTCCATCATTACACATGTATGCTGTTGTTGTTGCTGCTGTGCTGGAGCCACAACAATCAGGAGTAGTCCCTCCAGTCTGGTGAGGGGGGGATGTCTAGCCACCCCACCACCTGTGGCAAGCTGCTGCCTGTGGATATCCGACGCACGATGACGGACATTTCTAATTAAATCACTGCAGTGATGGCGTACCTGCTCATATGTCCGGTTATGTGTGCCTATGCCATTTACCCGATGGACCAGGTCTTGCCACAGTGCAGCCCTCTCCTGCTGGTTCTAGCTGGTGCGGGAAAAGAGTACAGCAAAATCCCGCACCAGGCTCTGGTGTATCTCCTCCTCTTCTGCAGCGAAGTAGACTGGGTCCCGCTGGTGAACCATGTCCCTGAAAAGGAGAAGGGAAATATGTCAGCAATATCTGTCAGCAGACTATAGCACACATAATACACATTATACTTGACTGCAGTGATATAACTTAGGCACCATATATAGCACCTGTCTGTCTATTGGGGGATACACATGTACATGACCAGATATCAGTGCTCATCCGACAACTGTGCAACAGTACCTGGCACACTCCATACAACAGACTAGTATACTGCAGCAGTCAACGCACTGTTTCAGGTACAATACACGACCCCAGACTGGGGGTTTGAATCAAGGTACTGTATGGGGAACATTATCAGCCCATGCACTGCACACAATGCATGTTACATATTTCACTGGTACTGCACACTACTCTTACTTGTCATAACCCTACCTACACCACAGTGACATATAGGGTAACACAGCACAACATATGGCAATGTAGTATGTGTTGATTGCAATACCCCATACACCTGTCTCTGGCCTCACACCATGGACACACACTACCATGACAGACAGACAGTCATGGTGAGCAATCACACCAGTACACAACATGCACCCAGTCACTAGGACACTCATTCCACCTCACATATTCCATTTGCAATGTGTTAATGGGTGTGCATTGTGTCCTAGGTAGATAGTGTGCTTTTGGCCCTGGGCCTACAGCAGCATACTGTTATGCTATCCTGCCCCTTGTGACACGTGTTATGATCGTACCTGCGCCTTACAAACAGTTACACAGGGTGACTCATATGGCATATTACCTATCAGCATAACATTCAGCAGGGGTATGTCTGACATCTACTCATGGGGAGGCTTGCTTCTTAATTCTGTATGGTCAACTACAGGATATGTCATATCTGTGGGTAGGGTCCCGTACCTCCACCATGTGCTCTATACTGCAGTGGCAAGGACGACAGACGTAGGTAATTTGTGTTGTGGATGTTGGAGGTGTTACCATGGTTGGGAGACAACTGTCATGGGTGTGACCGAACTATGTATATCCAGCAGTGGTAACTTCTATGTAGGTAGTCTGTGTGCGCTCTGTGGTGTTTGAGTGCAGTGACACAGTTACTTGCATATGTCTGTGTCCTTCACCATATCTGTAGCTGTCATGGGAGGTACATACCGTGTAAGACATTGTGGGGTGTGGAGGGGTACAGTGACTTACATGTCCATAGCTGACACACCATGTCCGCTGGCACATTCCATATTCAGGTATTACAGGACTAGTGTGCCACTGTGTGTATCGATGTGGAGCCTATTTTACACTTGTTGACCCTGTTCCCCCTGACACATGCAGTGGTGGGCAGGCATGTACATATGTGGTGGTTACTGGTGTCAGTGTTTTTGAATGGGGTATGGTACTCCAGTATCCACACTGGTGTTCACTCCATGCCTGTGACACCAGGCACCTGTAGCAAGACATCTGCACACATGTGCCTCACACAGTCTATATATATATATATATATATATATATATATATATGTATTGATATATTTATATCTGTATATGGATATATATCTGTTTGTATATATGTATATATCATATGTATATCTAGATGTAGATATATACATATAGATGTGGGGAGAGAGGGGGAGAGAGTGAGAGAGAGACACAGGCTGAGTGTGAGTGTGAGAGGGTGGGACAGAGAGTGAGAGATAGTCATATACAGACATATCTGTTGTCAGTCAGATCTATCTATATATGTGTAAGTCTCTACAGATATCTATATATGTATGTGTGTATTACATATATCTGTACATTCATATTCTACCAATCTCGATGTCTGTGCAGTACGTGAGAACCTGGTTCAAGGCTCCTGAGAGCACACCAGCAGTACCAGGCTATACCCCGTATCATGCATTTTGGCCCCAGGACTCGGGACAAAACGGAAAGGGAGGGGGTGTGTCCATATTCATGGAGGACACACACACCTCCAGGTTAGTGGCAACACATGAAGCATCACAGACCATCCAGGTGCAGATAACCATAGGCAAACCTGCTATACAACCGGTAGCATGTTACAGACCACCCTCCCGATCTCAGGGACCACAGTCGGCCTTCCTGTAGACATTGGAGGATATGAATGTCCCACCACACACCATCATATTGGGATAGTGCGACTACCCTAACATACACTGGGTGCATTATTCTACCCCAAACACCCTAGCCCAAAGGTTCCCGGTATTCACTATGTCAAATGCAATGGAACAGCTAGTCACCTCTCCCACAACAGGAGATAATATACTAGACCTGATCATCACAAACCTGGGGACAATGTGCCACACACTGGAAGGATACCCCTCACTAGTCACATCTGACCACAGACTAATCACCCTGGATATACATATCCCACCTCCCCCAAAACACAACAGACTACAGTGGGAGACCTCTCACATGCTGACTTTACACGTCTTATAACTGAGTTGGTATCCTGAATGCCCACTGGGTCAGTGTAATCCACTTCCCACAATGCAGACACCCTCACATATGCTTCTACAGACATCTCCAAGAATGCATGGATCATGCAATCACAAATGGAACCATGACCCTCTCCACCAAGGGCAGGCGTCCTGTCTGGTGGACCCCAGCATTGAACAACTTGTATAACAACAGATGGTAGCTACTGCATGGCAGAGCATACTTCCATAGAGCTACGGCATATCTCATCAGCAGTAGTAGACAGATGGGTTTTGTTGTACAAACATGCAAGGCCAACAATGAGAGGGACATCGCTATGGTCACTACAGATAACCACAAGGCCTTCCTCTGCTATGTTACACACCTGGGTGGGAACCCTCAGTTGTGTTCACAGTTAGTTCACAGTGACCTACGCTACACTGAACACACAGATAATGCCAACAGTCTGGCAGACAGGTTCAGTGCAGGTTTCTACGCTCCCTCACCCACGCATGTGGAATTACTTATCCCAGCTGACTGTAACCTCCCTGTCAACTCGGATGTCCAGCTGGGAACCACCCTCAGTGGAGCTGTAAACACAGCAGCAATGGGACCCAACGGTATTGCAGGTTGCATGCTACGTGAACTGCAAGAGGAGCTACACATGCACATTACATGCTATTCAGCCGTAGCCTTACTACAGCATATGTACCTGGACACTGGCATACAGCAACAGTAGTCCCACTCCACACAGGAGGCACCTCTACAGACCCTGGTAACTACCGCCCCATACGCTTAACCAGCCTGGTCTGCAACACTATGGAAAGGATCATTATGGTACCCATACACAGAGACATTGGGGACTTAGACACTTGATCTCACCCGGTTTGGCTTTGTAGAGGGCAGATCCTGCCTTATGAACCTGGTTGACCTTTACAAATCAGTCACTATAGCCATTGCTGAGGGCATAGCGGTCCATACAGCCTACCTGGACTTGCCTACAGCATTCGACACAATACCGCACTCTGCCATCATAGACATAATCAACAGCTAACATGTAAATCCATATGTCACATGATGGGTTGCAAACCAGCTAACGGATAGAAACCCTATAGTCAACCTCACTGGTGCCATGTCAGACTCAGAGCCAGTCACATGTGGTGTCCCACAGGGCTCTGTCCTGGGACTACTCATGTTCGGCATATCATTCTCAGATGTGGAAGCAGACATGGGAGGGTAGTGGCTGACAATGTTCAAAGATGACTGCATACTAGGCGCCATATGCAATACACCTGCTGACACATACATCCTACTGACAGGCCTCACGGACACCAACTGGTGGCGGAGTCATGGCCTGACACTGCATGCCATGTAATGTATACTCATACCCTTTTGGACGGACAAGGTACCTACATATTATCACATAGACAATAACCCACTGAGTACAGACAAAGTAATCGGAGACCTGGTGACACTGTGCAATGCTGACCTCTCATTTGACACCCACGTTGCCAAAGTGGTTGGATGGACTTCCTACCTTGCCCACCGTATCATGAAGGGATTCACATCCACATCAAAAGGGATCATTGTACCCTTATACTCCTCCCTTATCAGGCCCATGACTGTGTACTATGCCCCATTTGGTATGTACCTCACCTGGCACTTGCAACAGCTAGGGGGACCCCATGAGTACATCACCAGGTGGATCAAGGGTCTGCAACAACTGTCATATGCTGCCAGACTAACGTAACTCATGCTCTATTCCATAGCATACTGCCTACGTAGAGGTGATCTGTGCCTGATGTAGTAGGCCATGTCCAATCTGGTAGTGATGGACATGTTCCACCTCATACAATCCAAATCCATCAGAAGCACAACAGCTATGGATTTAAACCTCAGCACACATATGAATAGGACATGCTGTAGGGACAGATCTATCACTAAGAGGCTTCCCATACTGTGGAACAGGATCCCAGTTCATGTTAGGCAGAGATGCTCACTGACACTCTTCATGTGCATTCTTGACAAGTGGATGGGAGATCATAGGTTTACAGCAGGGGTCTTCTATGTGTCACTACTAGACAGAGGCACAGTACACTAATGCTATTATGTAGGGGGTCTTCACTCTGTCCCTACTATACAGAGGCGCAGGTTTCTAAATCTATTCTATACACTGTCTGCAGATAGCCTAGTACTATACTATGCCACTGTGAAACTATTTCTGTCTATGTATTTCTACATCCCTGTCTATCTATGTATACACATATGCATAATATATATATATATATATATATATATATATAGATATATATATATATATACATACATATCTCGATATACATACGTATACACATGTTTTATATATACATATATATATATATATATATATATATATATATATATATATATATACTCCTTTTTAGGTCCACATATGTATACACACAGTAACGTACTGCTGAACACCCATTACTGTACCACCTACTTGTACATTGCACTACAACCTACATTGCTATGTGCACATAGCTACCATCACATACATATGTATGTGGAGCCTTCAGTGACAGTTTCAGTATGTCCCCGTCCCTATGCACATCCTCATATACACAGATACAGACCAATAACACATCCGGAGGGTTCACAGTATGTAGAGAATTATTAGTAGTACTTTACATTACCTGTGTTTGTTGCAGCTGTTTGTGTAGGCTTGCAGTTGCTTGGCCTGCTGTCTGCCTCTTTGCCTTGATGTTTCTGGTTTGTTATTTCTTTCTCTTTCTTTCTTTTTTTTTTTTTTTTTTGGTTTTCTCTCTCTCTCTCTCTCTCTCTCCCTATCTCTCTGTACCTCCAGCGGGTGCAATGACAGTATTGCATGTGTGGACTGGGAGTACAGGATGCTTTTGTAGGTATCTGCACATGTCCATGTGATGGCCTCTGCACAAATTGTTAGCCAGCATTTACTAATTGCATGCAGCCTGTTGTGTAGTGATTGCAGTTCTCACTGTGATTACAGGCCTGTGCTATAAAAAGGTCTGTTAGGTAGGTGTAGCCCTTTCAGATTATCAGGGTGGGGACCATGCTGGTTTGCTGTGGACACTGTTCTGTGAGTGTAAGGGTTGGTATGTCTCTCATATTTCAGGCTGTGTTGTAGACACTGCAATGCATGTTGTTCTGTAAGCTACTGTTAGTACATTTGGCAGGGTGTCAGTGGGGCACAGTTGACATTTGTTTTCACATCAGGGACATCCCTGTAACTCAGTCACAGTTGCTATGTCTGCACTCTTAACTATTCAACTATGGCTGTGCTTATCCTGCTCTGAGTATGTGTGTGGCTTGCCAGATGCTACTGTGACATTATTACCTAGTAGCTACCAACTAGCATGACTGTTTCTCAGCACACAGTACTATTTTACAAATCCACTAGATTTGACAGTAAATATACATGGCATGCTTTGTGTGCTAGACTTGTATATTCCTTTAAATTAATTCCTACTATTTTATGATATATTTCTTTCAGCACAATGTTCTTGTATAGCACTCATGGCTTAGTGGTAAGTCATGCAGACTAGTGTTTCCAAGGTCCTGGGTTCGAGACTGAGGGAGGTATTTTATTTTGCTGCTGAGAAAACTACAGGCCTTGTCATTCAGAGTGACTAAGGCACTTTTAAGCAGTTGTAAGCGGGTTAGCGCTGGTTTGCGCAGAGGTCACGCATGCGCACTGCCACTTAGCTTCACGCACACACGCTTAGCTAAGCGCACAGAAGTGCACACCTGCTTACTACTGCTTAAAAGTGCTTACTCTCGCGCACACCCATGCTATTTTCTTTGAAAGAAAAGAAAATGGGGAGATAGGAAAGTGGTGAAAAAGGGGTCACAAAGAGAGTAGGACAGTAGGGAAACAAGCTCGGATTTTGCAGGAGGGATGTAGGTAAGGCCCATAGCTGCCCATTTCTTCATTAGCAACAGCTGTGCATATGTTTGTAATTTGGTGTGACATTTGAAACCTTCCACCCCTGAGAGAGGTGTAAGGACAACAATAATACTTGTTGTACAGCCAATTGTAATTGACAGTTTACATGTCTAGCAGACATGTGTGCAAAATGGGCAGCTATGTATGGGGCGTAATTTTTTTGTGGGTACAGAGTGCCCTTTTTTTTTTTTTTCAGGTGAGAGTGGTATGTCAGGTATAGGAAGTCGGTATAGCTGGGGAGGTAGGTTGGGTAGGTTAACAGACAAGACAAACAAGACGCATACAGGGGCAGTGTATGACACATGTGGGGGGGGGTTACACAATTGATGGGGACGGAAGTTTGGATATCTCGAGCCCATGAGCCCACAGATGGCAACAGTGGAACTGAGATCCCCACCCATGGGCAGTTGCCACTGTGCCTTCACTGCCCAGGACAGGGCTGTGCTGGGGGCTGTGTAGGCCGGGCAGCAGGCACACCCATGAGTTGTGCCACCCGTGCCTCAAGCTGGCGTAGGGGCCCAAGCACAGTGTGCCGGATCTCCCTACGCACCACAGTCCGGACACTACGGAGGGTAAGTGGATGTTCTCCTCCAGCCACGCTTGCAGAGGGGGGACAAGCCCCATCCCCTGCAGCGCTTCCACCTGCAGGTGGCACAGGGCCACCGGAGGAGGGTCCAGCCAGGGTACTTCTGCCAGGTGCACTCGCCAGCTGAGGTGGGAGAGGTGGGTCCGCTGGAACCCGCCTTCCCTGTCGTCCTATGTTTTGCATTATGTTATGACAGTTTGGGTTAGTAACGTACAATACCATTCACAATTAGTTGTAACAGCATGCATTAGTATTCCCATTAACCAAACACCCATATATTCAAGCCATTGAACAGCAAGCATAACACATGCATAATTTGAACAGCAATACACAATCCAACAACATGCAGGGTTGATTGATGGCAAAAGACCATCAGGTTTGGATGTATGAACAGGGAAGATGCATCAACGTACATGCAAATATGTATGAACCAACAGGACAAATGTTCAGGGGTGTTAATTGTGATTGCACATACCAATTTCACGTGGAATGGATTATATGTGGTTATAGGGTAGGGTGAAGAAATATTTAATTAACAACTTCAAATACCAATACATATGCTGTACATTTCTACTAGCTGCAGATATATACACACTACAGTTCTGCCTACAGTTTCCTATGTGATAACTACTTCAGGTTGGTGATAGGAATGTTACTGCTACATCAATATACATTTCATTTTTATTCATACACATTCATATCTGGCTCTGTTCAGATACATCATCCTGCTACATTTGCTTTATATAGCTATAGACAACTGTGGATGTTTGGTATTTTAGACAACCATACTATCTGCATATTTCAGACTGAGAGCAACATATCCAGATTTTGGGACACACACTCCAGCTGCAGTACTGTTTTCAACACATGTTACTGTTTGGTTCTGCCTGTCACATTCATTTCATTCTGTACTGACTGCAGTATACTTTATTCAGGAGTTATTACTACTTTATTGGTGGATTCATACCTCTTTCTCACACTCTCTCTCACATGTTTTATTTTTACAATTCAGGATGGTACTTAATTCTAGGCTTTATTGACGTTTTGCCTGTAGTTATAACAATCCTTTCCAACAGTCTCACTTATGTCATGTTTCTGAATTTCAACAGGGATATATTTCACACATGTGCTTTACTCAGCTTCTGCAGCTGTACTTTTCAGCCTGCTGCAGGTTATGTACTATTATATTACAGGTGGGACATCTTTATTTCAGACTTGTTTCATTTTTATGTTTGGATTACAGGCTGCATCACACTTTTGTAATCAAGCAATACTTGCAAACCCTCTTACACTGTTACTTGCACATTTTATTAATTAGTGAGTACACTGCACTCTTTTGCTAACTGTCATACTTATATATTTATTTACAGTTACAGGGAGAGAATTACTGACCTGCCTGGTGGCGCAACTGCACCAGCCTATCGCCATAGGCTCGACGGTTCGCAGAACGGACACCTGCAGCTGTAATATAAATAAAGTAATATTGGAATACACATCTCCATAATATCAGTTAGGTTAATTTCTTACATAAATAATTACATGTAACTTACTCAGTAGTGGGGCGTTGGGCATTTGCCGGGCCTCCTGGATCCAACGGTTCAGTTGGTCCTGCTTCTGTCTCTTCAGGTCCGCATGGTGGTGACAGACCTGCTCACCAGTCCTTGGTATTCCTGTGGCACTGGTGAGATCATGTGCCAACCGGTCCCGCGCCTCAGCCCTATATGCTCCCCACAGGACCTGGCCCTGCATGAGTTGGGCCTCATGATTATGGACGAGGAGCCAAACCATATATTTGGACTCCTCAACACCCCACCTCTGTGCTCGGAAGCAACTACCCTCACCTACACCTGACATCCTGGCTGCAAGTCGGTCCTACAATCGGTTATGCTGTGTATTCCCGCCTATGGGGCTTATGTATGCCGTTTTTCCCGCACTTATCTGTGATTGGCCATTTTGGAATTGTATCAGCTTCACAAAACCTGCTTTGTCATGCTCCTCTTTCTGTTCATTCCTATATATATGCTATTACTGCATTTCTAAGTGCAATTGTCATGGCTTAGTGGTTCAGTACTTTGACTGTGGTGCATGGTATCCTGGGTTCGAACCTGACCATTGCTTTTTATATTTTATGACTGTCTACACAGGCTAGGAGGTGTGTCTGTGTAAAGGCAGTTTTGATACAGCTTGCTCAATGTTGCCCGTCGGTTAGCTTGTTGGCGCGGTGCACAGCTCCATGCAAACGGATCACGCTGGTTTACGCGTGGTTTGGCTGTCAGCACGCACATTACGCTCATCTCAACTACAGGCACACAGTTTCAGAGTGTTAAAACTCTGCTCAACCCCGGGCACTCATTTTACACCTATTAAACCACTGCTCACCTACGGGCACTCATTTTACACCTGTTAAAATGCTGCTCACCTACGGGCACTCATTTTACACCTGTTAAAACACTGCTCACCTACAAGCAGATATCCTCAACTTGTTAGACTGTAGCTCAGCTATGGGCACATCTCACATTTTTTTTTTATTTTTTTATCTCACATTTCTTCAAAATACATGGCCCATTTCATGACATTTTACATAAAATATAATTTTATATATGTACATATATGTCAGGGACTTGTTTCGTGCTTATTTCACTAAAAATAAAAATTGATGTTGTGGGGGCTCGAACCATGACTGCCTCCTCTTCAGCCAACATCTCTACCACTACGCTATTGCTTCTTGGCTTACTTTGCATATTTAGTTCTTATATGCTTTTCCACTGACTGCTAACTGTGGCTAAGCGCCAGGCATGCCCGCGCAAATGAGCGCACTCACAGGCAAACATCTTTACAACTTATAAAAAAAATTATTAGATGTTCATTTCTACATTTTATGTTCATAGTCTGTGGGGGCATGTGTTGTGTTGTGTTTATTCACTTTTACACGGACTCTGTCATGGGGGTTTACTTTCGGGACTTTTACTCTTCTGGGGTGTCCGTTTGCAGGGCTCGCCCTACGGACACGCCCCCTACTGTCTTACATGGACCGTGTTAGCCTTAGGTGTGATTCAGCATGCTCTCATGCATATGCATGACATGCTGACGTCACACCGTTTAACTGCAGCCTCCGTGTAAGCCTTGTAACTCTTACACAGAGGCTTCGTGAATCCTGCAGATTATCTTTTCCTGTACCAATGTGTTTAGAAGATCTTGGTATTAAAACAGTTATTCAGGATAACTGGAAAATAATTTTAGGGAAGCAGGATTTAGCTAAAGTTTTAGGATCACAGTCACAGTTTGTTTATAAATAAATAATAAAAAAAACAATTTGAAACAGATTTTGGAACGAACACACATTAAAGTAGATGTTCCTGTTAGAATGCTGTGTGGTACCATTTCTTGTCATGCCTGCAAATTTTGCAGCTATATTAATGCCACTAGCATTTCTTTAAGCACTGCGGGTTTAACTTAATATCTAAAGATAGATATAGTTGCAAATGTAAAGGAATTATTTAGCTTCCTGCACAAATTTTGACTGTTTTTATATAGGGAAGACAGTACGCAAGCTAAGTGAAAACATTTTTGTGAACATGTTCAGACTGTTAAAAAAAAGATGTTACCAGTGCATTAGCTAAGCATAGTTTGGTGTGTACTGATTTCCGTAAATGTTTGTTTTTGGTAGTAGAAAAGGTAGACACAAATTTGTCGGGAGCTTCAATTTCCTAGAAAAACAAGAGTTGAAATGGCAAATGTTTCTATGGGCAGATCACCCACCTTGACTCAATGAAATGATTTCTGTCAAAAGTCTGTTGAAATATAGGATTATTTACACAATCAATTTGGTTTTTACACTGTTTTTTTAAATCCTGAAGGTGTTTTAAAGTGGTTAACATTTCACTTCCAATTAGGAAGCTCAGAAAATGTGTTAACTTTTTAAAGTTTCTGACTGGTTGAAATTAATTTGATCTTTATTCTGTGGAATAGTTCCATAGACAGAGTGGAGGAATTTGTTAAGTATCTGAATTGCACTACCAGTTTCTTAAAATTTACTCACACAAGTAACCCCTTGTCCATTAGTTACCTTGACAGTCAGATTTTCAAAACTCCAAGTGGTTTTACATCTACCTATCTACTATTGAGACTACCTCATTAGGGTGTTGAACATTGCTACTTATGACCAGAGATCAGTGTTGTTACTCTGTTCTGGTCCTGCTGTAGCTCAGCATTCAACAGTGTTGACCATGCCTGATCTACTCTTACACTGTTACTGTTTACCCTCTACAATCCATGAGTAGTTTGCCTCCTACCTGTCAGGTTGTACCATGTTTTGAGACTAAACTCTTCTGACTCTCAACATTTGAACTGAAGAGTATTGTGGGATTCAGTATTGAACCTTTTGTTTTTTACCAGTGTCTATGCTTCTCTTTGGGGATCTTATAAGAAGGATAAGTTTAGTGTTTAATTTCTGTTAGTGACACCAAACTTTATCTTCTTTTTCTTCACGGTCATATGGTGAGTGTGTATTCCATCATAGATAACATTGAGGCTATTCACCAGTAGTTTGCTGCAATCTTGTTGAAGCTACTCATGTCCAAGACTGAGTTCATGGTTATTCATGCTGTCTGAGATATTCTTTAGGTTTGCCACTTCCTACATTTATTCTGCCTGGTAGAAATAGACTTTAGTTTCTTAAAAGATGCATGATCTTAGCATTATCCTGGATAACCAACCAATATTTAGGAGCTAGATATGCGCCATGGTTTCTAGAACATTTCCACAATCAGGCACTGAATATTTCAAAACGAACCCTGTCTAGTTCATTTCCTGGTATTCTAACCAAACTAGTGGAATGACTTTTCCTAAGACTTCCTGCCACTGAGATAAATTAATACAGCTAGACAAAAATCTGCATGTGGATACTTGCCTGATACATCATGTAACCAGCATATTACACCTGGGATGTAAGATCTCCACTGGCTTCCTGTTCAGTATTGCGTTGTTTTTAAGATATTGGTACTGGTGTGTGTATCCCTATGTGACCTATGTCCTTATCTGAAACATTTTATTGTGTATTATTGCCAATCTTGGGTATTGCTATTAGCATCTCAGGGGTATTAATAGTTCCCCAGCAGTATTTGAAAACAACTGGTGTTCATTTGATTATCAGGTGCAATGTTTGTGGAACCTATTACTTGGTGGCTTTGAGATTGTTCCCCTCTGGCCTGTTTTAGGAGATATCTTAAGGGTATCTGTTTGATTTGTTTTTAATGAAAAATTTTTGGACTAGTCTTTGATTCTCATTTAATGATTTTTCATCCATTGTATTTAACTATGTTACTGTTTAAAGCATAAACTTGTAATTTATTTTTTTTTACTTTTTTGTATTTGGTATGCATACATCTCTAGTCCTTTGTACCAGAGCACGTGAAGTTGGAGTTGTGGACATTTCCTAGATATATAAATGTGGGACTTTTCTTCTGCAGCAGAAGCTGTTAGATGTCCTAACAGCAGAAGTTTCGCTGGTGGAATCGGAAATCACATGGGCTTCTTCCGTCTTCAGTGAAAGTGGATCATCCAGGAGAAGAGTTTTACTTAAGACATTTAGAGCTGTTGGCATATTGTTCACACAGTGAGGATGCATGTTGAGACCATAGCCCCAAGCCCCATTTGGGCAACAGATTTTGATGTGATGCATGAATCAAAAGGACAATATTCATTTATCATCACAGTGTAGAAAGGTGATGTGGTTCAATAATAGGCCATAATTTGGGGCAATTTTGAAAGCTGTTTACATTCTGAAGGAAATGAATAGACTTTAGTCACAGCACAAGGCATTTCCTGGAAATGAGGATAAGGGAATCCTCCTCTGATTTCTTCCAGAACAGGAGTATCTGTAAGACTGACCTTTTCACCACATAGTCTTCTCTTCTTTTTCTTCATTTCAGCAAGGCAAAGTAAAGCTGGTGGTAGACATGTCCTCTCTTTTTTACAGGTTAGATCCCTTTATGCCTTTCTGTCTTTCTGTATGAATCATGCCTTATTGCAGTATTAAGAGACTACAGATCAAAACTCATCCTCTTTGCCCTGTGGTGGCTAAGAAGGTTTTAGCTTGCAAATCATGGTTATTTGGTAGTGCAGGAAGTTATCTATGTACAGTGCAGTGCAGGGACATCATATAGTTAAATCTCAGTGCCTGGCGTATTTAAATCCTCTGTTCCTGCTAGACTCCCTAGGTCTGAAGTAATGGATGCCACCAGAAAGCTTTTCACTCACTAGCTGTACTTGCTAAGTGGATTAGCCCCGCAATATGGGTAGAGATAGCCCATATTTCTTCACTTTAGATTGCAGGTGATCCTGACATTTCTGAGACAATTGTATTTCCTAGGTCTCATCTTTTCCATAGTGAGATTGCTGATACCAGCATCCCTGCAAATCATACATTTGTGGAGGGAAGAACTCTGGACCAAGCAGCAGCTAGTATAGCCATTCCTTAAAGGAATTCATCCTCTTCACCAACCTTTGAAGAACACTTTTTTCTGTTTGTGACTATGAACCTCTTGATTGATAGACTCACCCATTCTTCGTTCAAATCTTCTGTTTTGTTTCTCTTTCTCTGAAGTTAATTTCTTGGGTGATGATTTTCTAGGTAGTCATCTTTGCACTCAAGATCTTCAAGATGCAGACACTCACGTGAAGAGAACTCTATATGGTCTTTCACTAATACTTAGTCTCCTTAGGACTAACTTATGTTTTCACCTAAAAGTGGTTTAACAAGTCCATTCATCTCCATTTTCTTTGTGGAGACGGAATCCAAATGTAAGACAGAGCCATTTGTAATTTGAACCTGCACTGCCAGCAATACTCCACGTAAGAATAGTGTTGTGGCCTGAACACGAAATCAGGAGGCCAAGCGATCAAGAAAACAAGGCTGGGGGCATGCACGAGCCTCCCAGCACTGTGTAGACATGGATGCGATCAAGGAATGGAAATCCCCTCATTTATTGGTGAAAACCATGCAAATGAGGTGATTTTGCAATCCAGGAAGCACAGGCATCTGTGTAGGAGCCATGTCTGCAGGAAAAATGTGTGCAGTTACTGTGTCCCGGAATGTAAAAATAAAAAAGGGGCTGTGACAACTCAAATAAAAGCATGTATTAGGTGCAGTAGGCATGCCAGTGCCCAAAACTATGGCCATTGACATTTAAAAGTGATGCAAGTAATTAAAAATTAAAAGTTTTTATGTCACATATGCCACATTTAAACGGTACACAGTGATGTGCAAACGTGATTTTGCAAAAAAATAAATAAATAAAATTGTAAAATATGAATGGTAACGCTATAATGAATTTTCCCATTATACTAGCCAGCATGCAGAGTCATACAATGGCAGGTTATAGTGGTTGCTAAAGACATTGGCTCTGGTGTAGTGCAGTAACTAGGGTATACACAATTAGGTGTATGTAAATGAGCTAAGTTTATTGAATAGCAAAATGGGCCACCGTGTCTGCAGTAACTAACTGTGTAAGGGCTATAATGTAGTAGTGTAGGCAGAAGAGGCAGCTGACATGAAAAGGGAGTGTGTTATGGTTTGTGTAAGCCCATTGGAGCTCAGCTGCTCCTGTTTGTGCTCAGCTAAGCACAGTTAAGCAAGGGGGTGTGTGTCTGAGGCTGCTAAGCTGTGCTTAGCTGGTTAAAGAAAAGCTAAGCTTGCTTATGTACAGGGGAAGGCCAGATCTGCTTAGGAATGTTTACACTGGAGCAGGGTGTTTATCCAGAGTGGCATGGGGCTTAGAAGTGGGAGGAAATAGAAAAAAAAACAAAAATAAAAGGAAACAGCTTAGAAAAAACAATCAACTAAAAATGACTAATAAGCCCTCTGCCACTCACACTGGCCCATTCCAACCCCTCAGTAATGTAGCTGGCAGCTGGAATGTATCCAATCACACAGGCTGCATTTGCTGCACACCAGTATAAAGTATGCATACGTCCTTCAGTTTGATTTTTCCCACATACTCTGCACCATAGGAATACACACTTGTGAATTTTAACAGACAAAATGATAGGGGCTGCTGCTGCTCTGCTACATCTGAATGCACTACAGGCTGAGGTCAGTGATATGATGATGCTGATAATAGGCCCAGACTGAGAAGGAGAAAAGTGTTCAGGCCCAGGGTAACCTTTCAGGGGCTACATGAGTTGGAGATAGTAGAGCGCTACAGGGTGGACAAGCACATATTACAGCACCTCACCAAGCTATGCCGGTCTCACCTCAGACCCTGAGCTAACAGAGGGGAACCCATCCCAGTGGAAACAAAGGTATGTGTAGTCTTAAGAATACTAGCTACAGGTACTTTCCAAAGACCTACTGGGGACATCATGGGGATCTCACAGGTATCTGCATCCAGGGTACTCCACCAGTTCCTGAATGTCATGCTAACTCATGCCACTGAGCACATTTATTTCCCCAACAACCCTGAGGAGAGGACCAGCAATATGCATCTCTTCCACTATGTAGCACGCTACGCAGAGGTACTGGGTGCCATAGACGGAACTCATGTGCACATCAAAGCACCACCCAGTGAGGAGGGTAGAGTCTACATCAACCACAAGGGGTATTACTCCATCAACTGCCAGGTCGTGTGCGGTGCCCAGGGCATTATCATCAATGTGTGAACTGGCAGCCCTGGCAGTTATCATGACTTCCATATCTGGCATGCATCACAGCTGTACCAGGCATTTGCCAGGGGGGACATCCCGTATGGGCATGTAGTGGGGGATGCTGGTTACGCATTAGAACTGTGGATGATGACACCCATCAGAAATGCACGCACGCCAACTGAAGAATGCCATAATGAGGCACATGCACAAACTAGGAACATCATAAAGTGTGTGTTTGGGCTGCTCGAGTCACGGTTTCACTGCCTTGACATATCTGGTGGAGCCCTGCAGTACTCTCCAGCCACATATGCATATGTGTTCATAGTATTTGCCATGCTACACAATATGATCCTGCAGAAACAGCTGCGGTAGGAACATCACAGGGACACAGCCCCCCACCATTGCCAAGGTCCCCACAGGCACAGGGGGACACAGAGGAGGAACCCCCCTGAGCCTGTCCCTGTAGGCAGACATAGGCATTCCCAGTATGGCTTGGCCTTTGCAAAGAGACAATGCATAGCACATACACTGACACCCTAGGGGCCCAGGGACTGAAACCTCACTCCGACTCACATACACACATAGTAAAATGGATGCCTGCCACATCACACTACCTATACCTTACCATTTATAGACTGTGTAGTGCCTGCATCTGACACAGTCAGCACTGAAGCACTGTCCTCTCAACTGCTGCTGGCACAAGGTAAGGCACTCTAATTAACAATAAATGAATGGGGTAGTAGACTGTGGTAGCATATGTATGGTATTGCTGCATGTATGCATGGGAGTGGAGTGGGTTACCAGGATAGCAGTAGACAATGGACAGCTATGTGGGACAACAGGAACTTTCTCCCAAATACTGGCTGTCCCACAATATGCAATAAGCCCTAAGCCAGTAAAATCCACTGCATTATGTGTGGGACTTAACAGCAGGGTCAAAGGACAAATGCATGGACATCATTTTTGGAGTCCCATATATAGCTCTAAACATCTCACAGCAAGACATCCATACAAAGCCATAAAGAACTGTGGAGCAAATGCCCCAAAACAGGGGCAAGTCTTAAATATTGCTCTTACAAACATAGAAAGTTGATAGAATAACAGATGTTGCAGTAGCATGAATTATCTGAAGGGCAAGAAGTCTGAAACTCAAATGTCTGTCATTACTTTCTAACTTCAGTATTTAATGATTTCACTATTATTAGCCATACAACCACAATTTTATTAAAAATGAACCAAAATATGAGCCTAACACCTGGACAGTCTGTGAAGATGTGTACAGTTGAGATGTATGCCCCCCTCCCCTCAAAACACTCATGTTCCCATAGAACTGCAGTAGCATTTATGTTTGTATGGCAATAGCAGCAGACCACACATTCCCAGGCCTGTCACAATCAACTTGATAACTTGTTCCATTTCTACAATATGTAGGGTCAATGTGCTATGTATATTTGTGGTCAGGAAGTAGACAGCACTTACTGGTAGCTGTTGTGGCTTAGTGGTCTAAGTACAGTACTGTGGTTGTCAGGGTCCAAGGTCTGAGACTGGCCATGCCAACTATTTTGCATGTCACCTACACCAGTGGTAGGAGTTGTACACACTGTCCAGAAGTCAATATTTGTTACTGCAAGAAAGCTGAGCAATGGAGGGACAGGGAGCCACACATATGGACAGTACACAGCTTCACAGTGCCTAGTTGAACAGCAGGTTGTCACACATCAGTCTACTGCCAGGATATAAAGGCTGCCACGTTACTGTGTACAAGTCAGTGGGCACCATCCATACCCCTGGAATGACAGGGTGCCACAATGTCTATTCATATCCCTCAGATATCTGTTCTGCTTGTCATAACATTGCATTTGCCTGACCAATTATTTGCAAACCAATAAAGGTTGATGTGAAAACATCAATAACAGATGGTTGAGATGCAGATGTCATACCCATAAGTAAATGCAAGCTAATGCAGAACCGTTCTACCAACTGTCTACATTTGGAAGAGCAATATTAAGAGCCTACCTCCATGTATGGGCCTACATCTGACTGTTATATATGGGCCTGTCCAGATGTCTGTCTGTAAGAGTTTGAGAGCTATGGCCAACATGTAGTCTTATAATAACAGTGCAACACAAACTGTCAGAGGACCACAGCAGGTGTATGGGGCATAATGATGGACAACTTGCTAAACAGGTAGAGTCAGAGATGTAAAGTCTGTAACCCTGTGCGTGATATTATGACTTCTACCCCACTCACACCAAACTATAAATGCATAACAGCAGTAACTGTGGACAAAAGCCATGACTGGACTACAGAAGGACAAAGAGACACATATAAGGGGAAGGGGAACCACTGGCCAGACAAACATAGAATGTGCACACTAGAACAATTTGAGCTGTAACATAGTTCCTACAGTGTATGGGGTCAGTAAACAAATGTCTGTCAGTGCTCCCTCACATTACTCTATACTGATCTGCCACTGACATGCCAGGAAATCACAGTGCTATGTAGAAAATACCACACATATTATGGAAAACTCTGCTCAGTCAATGCCCTCTGTACCCACACCAGGATATGACTCATTTAATAAGGATATCCACATTCAGGAGATCCTCAACCAGTATATCACTGAGGTGCTGCTCTGTTTACACAAGTTCATTAGCCAATCGGCTGTAGCACACAAAATTCTGGACCAGAGTACAGCTAGCTCTGGAATGGAGTCCAACTGTTACTATTGAAGATCATACTGGGCATGCTCCTTCACTTAGAGAATTACAGCCCATGTCTAAACCCACATCTGACTATACAACTTTATTGTCCAGATATGTCTTTGCATACAGACGGCTATGTACACCTTAACTGTCTCTCCCCACTCCCATCAGACAGGATTACCCTCAGCTATCTGGAGGTGGCACATATGTGATATATCTGCATCTGCTGAGTGTGATAGACATACATATAAATAGGTAACCTCTACAAAAAAATCAATTATAGACAGGCAGAGAAAGGGGGAGGGAGAGACAGACAGATACACAGAGAGAGAGAGAGAGAGAGAGAGAGAGAGACCATGAAAGGCATAGAGTGATGTCCTGATGCAGACATTTGCACACCAATTGTAACCACTGGCATGTGCCAGTACAAAGGTGAGCTCCATTGTGTAATAGTAGTGAGGTAGGGGTTGTAATCTCACATCACCTGCCTTGTGTGTGTGTGTGTGTGTGTGTGTGTGTGTGTGTGTGTGTGTGTGTGTGTGTGTGTGTTTCTAGGTTAAAGCATTTTGAGGTGTTCCACCCAGTAACCCCCCCCATAGCCCTACATTATAAGGCCTGCTAATGTCATTCAGCTTAGAAGCACCTTTGTACACTCTTCAACCATATAAGCTCTGTGGCGTATGTGGGAAGTATGTAGCACTATAGTACATACAACTCGATAGGCAGGGGTTTAATCTCAGCACTGACAACTGTGTGCATTTGTAGGTTAAAGCATTTTGAGGCCTTTTCCACCAAATAAACCCTCCATTGCCCTACTTTACAAGGCCTGCTGATGTCATTCACCTTAGAAGCACCTTTGGACACCCTTTACCCAATTAAGCTCTGTGTTGCATGTGATAAGTAAGTAGCACAATAGTGCATACACCTAGATAGGTAGGGATTCTAATGTCAGCACTGGCAACTGTGTGTGTGTGTGTGTGTGTGTGTGTGTGTGTGTGTGTGTGTGTGTGTGTGTGTGTGTGTGTGTGTGTGTGTGTGTGTGTGTGTGTGTGTGTGTGTGTGTGTGTGTGTGTTTGTGTGTGTGTGTGTGTGTTAGGTACTAGGTTAAAGCATTTTGAGGACCTTTCCACCCAGTAAACTTCCCATTCCCCTACTTTACAAGGCCTGCTGATGGCATTCACGTTAGAGGCAATGTTGGACAGTCTGTAGGTATATAATCAACGTGGCACACGCGATAATGACTTAGCACTATAGTACAGAAAAATAGGTAGGGGTTCTAATCTCACTGCTGGCAACTGTGATAGTGTGTGTGTGTGTGTGTGTGTGTGTGTGTGTGTGTGTGTGTGTGCGCATGCCAGGCAGTGTTGCATACATGACCCTGAGCATCCGTCTGGTGTACCTTTCACAACGTGCCTGTGTCTCCATGATGGACCGAAACATGCGTAGAGTGACACATGCTGTGACACCTCTGACAGGGGCTGGAGAAGCAGCAGTCCTCCTTTGAGCACCCCAATCAATCTGCCTGTATTGCACCTCACCAGCTCTCTGGCTATCGCTAGTCTACAGTCTCAGATGCCATAGTCACCACACTACCCTGTTTGATGCCACCACCCTTTGACTGCCCAATATCTGTGGCTGCTGGGGACATTGTATGTGTGGGCATACTGACCGTGTGTGGGGATATTGCTTGTGGAAGTGGGATGTCAACCAATGGGACAAAGTCAGCCCCCAACATCTCCATTTGTGCCTCACAATGGCCACCATCATAATCAGTGTCCGATGAGACAATGACATCAGGTTGTGAGGGGGACACACTCCAACCCCCATGGTCACCTGTGAGAGGAAGACAACATAACTACATTAATTCCTGCACTATAATGTTTGATGATTCACACACACAAACGCACACACACACACACACACACACACACACACACACACACACACATGCACGCACAGGTGAGGTGCCACAAAGGCATTATACAGACCACACCTTCTGACTGATGTCATCCACAACATACAATCAGACCACAACAGACACACTCTGGACAGACCCCAACAACATGCGGTGCAGCTATGTCCAGTTAATCTTGCTAGTGCTATACACCTATGAGGTACACGACAAGTTGCAGTATGTGATGGACCTCCACCTCACACATAGTGCACCCATGTACACAATAGTAATGCATCCCTGTATAGCACAGTGGCTAAACATATACCAAACTACGTGGGAATATGTTACAGTTCCTGCAAATATGCTGCTGTGATTACTAATGTGATGCACTGCAGTGAACCCCAACATAAGTACACATTGACCAATGCAATATGGTTACGATTAACAGATGTGTGCATGCCAATCTGGTAGCCCTTAACATGCCTAGGGTATAGGTGACCCATAACATGATAGTTCACACTCACCAGCTACAGGTTCATGTTTGCCAGCCATACCAGAAGTACCTATACAGTTGTGGGGGAGAGGTTTTGGCAGCACACACACATATGGCAACGGTACATGATAATGTGTGCATTTATCAACATGTACAGTACAAGCTGTGATACTACCCACATTGCTGACATTCACAGTATGTGTGCACATGTGTCCATTACAAAACCCCAACCATAGATGCAGATTGACTTGACATATGCATACAGGTATGCAGAGGTTGCCACTATGAATGCTGCAGTAGTAACATGATGACCACTGGAGGCTTACCTGGATGCTCCATGGCTGTGGACTCTGTGTCACCCACCTCCATGACATATGTACTGATGCTTTCCTATGAGCTGGTGGCTGATGCCAGGTTTGTTAGGAACTCCTCTGTGGCTGAGAGTGGTGGTTGTGTAGCAGGCCCCTGGCCACAGCTGCAGCCCTTTGCCATGCATGGTGTATGAGATCTGTGGCACGGTGTTGGACCTGTTCATATGTCCTGTGCTGGTAGCCCACATTATTGACTTTTGCTACCATTTCTGTCCACAGGGCAGCATGTTGTTGCAGAGTTTGGTGTCTCCTTTCCAACAGTACCTGGTGATGGAGTCTCAGGGCATCGATGATTGAGGCAGTCTTGGCCTCTGAGAAGGGGAAGTCATGTCTTCTGTACATCCTACCTGAAAGACATGAACAGGGGAACACATCACAGGACTGCATACACTGCTCACCATTATGTAAAGACCTTGCGCATACACTATTGCCAGCACTATCTACCATTAACCCCCACATCATACCCCCACCATCTACCAGCACTCTATATCTGTAGGTATTGGCAACATACTGCCATTACAGCATGCATTGCCCCCTTTATCCTGCTGTTTCATGCTACTTGCTGTATGTGCTATGAAGTGTTGTACTGCATATAGCTGTTGCTCCTATTACTGCTTGGTCATAAGCTGTCTACAAGGCCTGTTGTGGTGTCAGCCTCCTACTGTATGTCATCACCTGGTCTGTAGGCCCACCCCTCAGGTCTGCCTGGCCTTCCTCCATCAGATTCTGGATTATATATGACTGGACAATGTCCTACAGTTTCCCCAGACAGTGTGCTTGATATTGGTGTCCTGGCAGCGTGTAGCACATGCCTCATGTACATGGATGGACAGCCATCTACAAACACCACCAAGGAGCACAATGTGTGAGAGTTGAAATGACTGTAGGAGCCTCTGCCTGTCAATGCTGCATATCTGTCCCCAAACAGGTTGTCAATGCAATCAGTACACCTCACACACCTACATAACACACACAAACATCTGCAGTGGTCCTCAACATACACATCCACAAACAAAGGGGATGTCTGAAGCAAAGACGCACATGAACGCCACAGCCGTAAACAGCACATAACACACATGGCCACACACCTGTGTCCTAAAGCCACACAGGCATCAGCCCATGTCAAACAGGTTACACATAGGGGACTCCAGTGGAGACATACTGGTGTGCCTCTGACCAGGCTGTGTATGTGGATGGTCACAATTACTTTTGTATCAGGTGACAGACTCTGCCATACTGCATACACTCTGCTGTTTCTCGCCAACAGGTACTGTCATGCGTCTGTCACTGAACATGTTTGTGTGCCTGACCTGACCTTACATGTGCGTCCTTGGACTATATGTAGTGAGACATGAGTGTGCACACAGAATATGTGTCCCAGGCAGGTATGTCCGTAGCCTTATGCAGCATTATGCTGTCACCCAGACAGATGCTGCAATACAATCAGAGAATGATTGCCCTTAACATGTCCACATTTATCCTGTGATATTCCTGGGGTTCCACTACCCGTGAGTCAGGGGTGATGTGTTACACAGACCACGATGCTCTGTGAGAGGTGACCTCCATCTGTCCTCACAAGTCTTCATGCATCTGGCGATGTTTCCTGCCAGCCCCATAGTAACTACATGAGTAACATTGGTGAAGTTATCACTACCAAAATACAAGTGTCAGTGCAGCACACATATTGAAGAGCATGCTGCTAAATCCTAGAGGTGTAGACATAACTTTGCCCTCATTGCAAGCATTCCTAACCCTAGAAACTGCAGACATCTGTGCAGTAATAAGATGCCAGGGGACACTGTAGGGGCAGTTCACCATTGCCAGCACAAATCTTTTTCAATTCACTACTAGCTACCATCCACCACATGTTACCAGGAAGCCCATTCTGCTTATATGGACCTCATCACCTGTATTTGGAGCTGGGTCTGTACCCTGAACCTGGGTCAATTGAACAACCCTAACATATATTGTAAGACGTACCCATGCCAGCACACAAATGGCTAGTAAGCCATCATCAGTGAATGTAGGAACACCTTGGTGTGGCCAGAGGCTACCCCCACAACACGGTTTAACACTGCTGCACCCCTACAGTGTAATTCTCCATGGCAAAGCAACTGTCATGCAGTCATGTTTGCAGTCACCATCTCCCACAATACCTATCCACCTAGGGGAAGCCATACATACTCCTCCAATGTGGAATACATTCTCCTGGAGGGGTATACACACCCTCACAGGACCCAAACCATCATCATGGACTGGCACCAATTTACACACACAAACACAAGTGCTATATGTGCATTTGTACAGATGCATGTAGTCAGGTATAACCAACAGGCCTACAACATCCCCTGCTAGGATATGTACACCTGTCTGGTGGACATGTGCAATACATACTGTCCAGTACAGGGAAGACATACCTCTGTCTGAAACAAAGTAGGGGCAGGTGCCCATTTTGGAGCACTGTCTCCTTAGCATGTACATGCAAATGGGATCTGTTGTGCAAATCTGCACAACAAACAGAGCCTACATTGTCTATACCCACTACACACAGTTATATCCCCTACTGCACATATGTCTGCAATAGCACAGGAAGCAGCTGCAGCTGCACACTTGTGGTGCTTAGAGATACCAGCTATACCACTGCTGTTGGTATTGCATATCGGATGCCTTACAGAGTTGTTGTAGGCTGCACCCCCTGTGTTCCCCATGAGTACATCAGGATGTCCACAGTACATCTCCCATCTCCTATATGTGGTGAACAGGTCACCACTGCTATGTGATAGTCATGGAATACATCTGCCGTGGGATCCTATCACATCACAGGATGCATCCTACATGACCCCAAGCATAACCTTGAAACACCATAAGGAACCATATTCAAAGGAGGACTGACTACCACCTTTGTCCCATCCATTTCATGGACAGCCACTGTCACCTCTTTAGATTAAGGTGGACTGTCTCCCACTCAGTCACATGATAGACACAGAAGCCTAACTAGGTTATTCTGCAAGGCCATAGCACAATTTCAAGTGAATCCCATTAACAAGGACATGTGTGACCTGGACACACTCCATTATGCACACTTATGGTTTGTCAAAGAAGGGTTCATGAATGCTACAATCATGTGACCTCGATGACACAGTCACCAAAGCCATGGGCTGGTGGTGACAGTGCAAAATGCCTACCTTAAGCTGGACAAACTATGTGACAGTATAGTCCACTTGTCCATCATAGATATAACACTGCCAAACATGCATCACACCATATCTTACCATAGGGGTAGCACACCAGTGCGCTAACATGATCCACCAATTCCACATATGGAAATGCACCTCATGCAGTTCACCCATAAGTAGGTGTGTAACCTCTTGCTCTGTGTTTGGGCCTCTGTTATGTGTGATGTACACATCTGAGGTGTATGTAACAGCCATTAGCCTATGTCCGACCGTGTCTGCGGATGACTGCATGCTGTGTGCCATCACCAGATTCCCTACTGATGTGGACATCTGCCTAAGAGGGCCTCATACAGATACATGACCATTGTCAGACACATGGCCTCAGGCCACATACCAGGAAGAACCCCTATGGGGAGAGTGACATCACCACTTATTATGACAGCACAAACAACATCCTAGGCACGCAGTCAGTTGTGAGTATGCTATGGACACAAGTCTCTGGCAACATGACATGTCAACACAATGTTGCTTCCATTGTAAGATGAACCTTCTACATGGCCCATGTCATACATAAGGGTATGTCATCATGGGGCATGGGGTATAAACATCCCCACATCCCACCCAATGAAAACCATTAATGTCTATAATTCCCTGTTCATCAGTCACATCACACAGCACTTGCAGCAGCTGGGGACATCGCAGAGTTTCCTCAACAAGGAATACCAGGCCATCGCACATGTACCTTACTGTTATAGGCCATAAGGCCAAACATCTACCCGGTTTCATACATAATCCTCATGGGTGACCTCAGTGTTGCATGCAAGGTACTCATGGACTCCACATTGCTGGGTCTGCTGCCCAAGTGCAAGGCATGCTCCACTCAGTTACACACACACACACACACACACACACACACACACGCACACGCACTCGCACACGCACACACACACACACAACCTGGTGTCTGACATGAAGCAACCTTGTTGGCAGCTCAGATATGTGTCCCACACAATCAGCCTGCCTGCGGTAGAATGGCTACACTGTCCACATCAGGCAGTGTGTAGCTATTTACACCTTTGGAGGTGTAGCCTGGATAACTGGATGGTTAACTGAGCTTACACCCTTTGGATACAGCCTGTGTCCCTTTTGGATGGGGGCATCAGGTACTGTCTTGCAATACACATGGGCTAACATCTGTGTGCGTGTGTGTGTTTCTATATGGCTGCTCAGGGCCCATAGCCTAGTAATGTGATATGGCATCAGGAGTAGCAGATATGGCCTGAGTGGTATGACACACTGTGTTGGTATGTTTCCACACCCATCACTGTCATCGACTGCTGAGTGTCTCCTATGGGCAGCATGTTAGTATCATGTCATCCAGCCTACATCTGAAAAATAGGTGAGTGATACTACAAGTGCATGTGGACATTTCAGCAACATCTGTGCTACACAATAACTGAGAGCAGTGCATATGTGGTGTCGTGTGTCCTCCTCATAGCGATCTGACATCTGCAGTACCCAGATGTTTGCTGAATGTGTACATGTGCCTCATAGATGTAGACCCCCCTGCCACACAAATGTGTATTTCCAGACACTGGTTGGACAATACATGATGGTTGTTCCCCAGAGTTTGGGGAATGTGTCTCTGACATTGCAAACCCCTTGGAACACAGTAATAGTACATGAATATCTGGTACTGTATGAATTCTCTTATATTGTATGCTCAATATGTATGCACTGCCGCTGAGTCACACCCAGTGTCCCCCCGCTACTAGTAGCTATAACCTGCTGTCCTGCTGCAGGGGGTCACCAAGTATGCTAGCCATAGTTGCCAGGCAATGAGATGCAGATGTGGAGTACATAATGCCCTAGTATAGTACCTCATTAATGGTGAGGAACAGCTGTACAATCTTTGAACTAAGCCTGTATGACATTCACAGAGTGAGAGGGGCTCACTGACAGTTCATGATGTCATATGCCACCTGTATCCACCAGTTCTTACTGTTGGTATTGTACAACAGACAACAAACGTAGCAGTCATATGTGAGCTGACCATTGCTGAGGATATTCAGAGGCCAGAGCTGTGATCTTTGTCACTGCAGACAGAACCATAAGGGATGGCCATAGGTGCTGGACAGCAGACTAACAGCAACATGTCAGTCCAGGCAATGTTGGTCAGACCTACAATTTACATTCTTATTTCCAGTGACTGCAACTTCCATCTGCATTCCATTACATGCTTCATTCAATGCCATACCTGGTATAGTGCTGTACTCCTTTAAGTGAAGAAATACAGTTGTAGTATCCTAGTGAATCACAGTCTCTCTTCATGAATAAAGGTTCAGACATGTTTACCATAGGTAGCAGCTTGTCTTTTGTAAGTACTTCTCATGAACAGGTGATTGCTTGGGCACCAGTCTTTGACTCCCACTTGCTAATTGCATCCAGAACAGCTGGGTTGCCTTTCCATTTGCCAATGGCATGGCTACACAGTGCTATAATTAAGGCCTTCACGTAGGCCTTGCCCCTTTTCCTGGCCAGTGAGGAGGACATTATGGAAGTGTTGGGGCTCCAGCTTTATTGAGGGTAGGTAGAAATACTGTCCACTGTTTGGATTGATGTGTTATGTCTATAGTTTTGCATGCTATATCTGGCCATTGTTAACAGACTTTCAGATTCTGTAGCATTGTACTGTTGAACAATGTGTGTTGAGGTCAGTAAGGAGACAGGCAGATGTGAGTGTCATAGATCCTTTTTATCTGAATGTGCATGCTGCTACAGTTGATGCTGTTCTATCAGCTATGTATGTTTGTAGGGGGAGACTGTGACACATGTCCCTTTCACATGAGCACCCCCCAACCCTTGATGTATGTGTGTGGTTTGGATACTCTGCTCTAGGTGTGTGGGAGGTATGATAGGTCTGCAGCAGGTAGCTGGACATACTGCTGCATGTGTAGCAGACTGCAGCTGCTGCATTCTGGCCAGGAGTCAGACTAGGGATTGTGAAGGCATAGGGAGACAGCAAGCTGTTACTGTCAGTGAGAGAGCGATGTCAGCTGTTGTGTCACAGCATGACCTGGCTGAGTGTACCCATAACAGTCCAGGTGAAGCATGTGCCTTTGGTACATATGTTATGTAATAGTGCCATCCAGAGAGTGTTAGACAACATTTAGAACACATGTTCATAATTGTGAGATGTGTCCCACCCTGCAGGCCTTTAACCTGCTACTGTGGGTGGCACCGAGTACAGTGGGAGCAATCAGTTTTGCTGGACATTGCATGGCTCAGCTATTCCTATGTTTTGTTGACATGCATGGCATTGTGCCACAGACTGGGCTGAGGGCCAAGGACTGTGGGTGTCCAGATGTGACACATGCTAGGAATATAACATATAGAGGATATAGAATGTATTACTAATATATATTACACATTCATAATAATATATTATATAAATATCATGATAACATATTGTCATATTATATTATGATAATATATATTATATGCAATATTACTAATAAGGTGTTATAGTATGTCAGGTGTATTTGTAAGACATATGAGCATGTATACAGTGATTGATTGGCATGGACATGTGTGTTCAAATGGGTATGGCATGTGACACTGAGCTGTCTGTCATGGTTTGTACCCCAATCTACACTGCACTGCAAGTATGCCAGCACACAGATTAGGTTTTATGGCAACCCTGCCATACATAGGGGCATGACTTTGGTCATTCAGTAACAGTCTGTGCACTTGTCAGCTCTACCTGATATTGTGGCTTCCTGTACATCTAGCAGCATTTGTTTGTCTGTGTACTGGTTTGTTGTCTGCGTCAGAAGCCCAAATTAGGGTTACCACCTTTTCAAATTGCCAAAGTGGGACATTTTTGGTAAAAAACATCAGATTTCACAGGGCAAAACATACCCACAGCCACTGCAAATGACAGAAACTCATTTGTTTGCCTGTGTTACAGCTTATTATTGTAGCATTTTAGTTGCCTATTCTGTTTCTTATAACATTTAGGTGTTTCAGATACAGAATAACTGTCTTATGCAACTATTATGTAAAATATAGGTAATATGTTTGTCCTAACATCTCAGGACATTTGCCTTTGTTTCTATTTCTTTACAGGTCACAACTGCCCAAAGAAGGTCTGTCCCTCACAAAGTGGGATAGGTGGTTACCCTAGGTGGTTACCCTAGACCAAGTACACTGTGATTTGTCCCAGTATATATAGGAGTAGTGTGCCATGGGCAATCAGGATATGTTTGTTAAAACACTACTTGATCTTGAGATCTGTTGGCCTATTGGTGTAATGCAGTATATTGTAGATGACAAGGTCCTGGGTGCATTACTTGGCAGTGGTGTCTTTTTTTCTCTAATGTCACATGACTGTACTGCATGATATATTTACAAAAGCAGTAGTTATTCTCCACAGCTAAATTGGTGTAGTGGTGCGTTGCTTTGGCTCTACTCCACAGGGTCCTGGGTTCAAGACTTGGCAGTGATGTCTTTTTTTTCCCTAATGTTACATGAGTGTACTGCATGATATAGTTACAAAAGCTTTACTAATTCCCAACAGCTGATTTGGGGTGGTGGTGGTGCGTTGCACTGATTCTAGTGCACAGGGTCCTGGGTTCAAGACTTGGCAGTGATGTATTTTTTTCCCTAATGTATTGCATGATATATTTACAAAAGCAGTACTAATTCCCCAGAGCTGATTTGGCATAGTGGTGTGTTTCTCTGACTCTAGTGCACAGGGTCCTGAGTTCGAGGCTTGCCAAGGCTGGTTGTTTTGTTGCTGGGCAGAACAGTGGCTGAATGAGATAGAGTGATTAAAGCAGTTTTAAGCAGGTTTGTGTGGTTTTGCACAATGCTATGTGATGTTGAGCAGCGCTTAGGTCACTTAGCTTGGCTTAGCGTTGCTTAACCCCACTTAAACCTGCGCTATTTCCCAAAAAAATGAAAGAAGGGGTGATAGGAAAGCGATGAAATGGGGGCAAGCAGGGGGGAAAACATTATGAAAAGCAGCTAGGGATGTGCAGGACGGGTGTAGGAAAGGACCACAGCTCTCCATTTCTTGTGCAGCAACAGTTGTGGCTGATGTGGACAATTTAGAATTTGGAGCCTCACACCCCACAGGGAGGGGTGTGGGCAACATAAGTCTGTTGATTAATTGATGGGATTATTGATTCGTGGCAGTGTACTTGGGGTTGAAATGGAGAGCTATGTATGGGACAAGATTTTTTGAGGAGACAGATGCCCCTTTTTTAAGGTGAGAGTGGGATGTTGCGGAAGGGTTGTAGGTACATTTGAGGAGGTAAGTTGGGTAGGAGAGATTGCTTTTGCAGACAGAGAAGACAGCAGACAAGGGTGGTGTATGACACATGAGGGGGGTAAACACCTTGGACGAGGAGAATGGTTGGGAATCAGAAGACCACGTGCCCCAAATGGAAACAGTGGGACTCAGGTCTCCACCCATGGGCAGTCACCACTGCCTCTTCACGGCCCAAAGGTGGCTGTGCTGGAGGCCGGATGATTGGGCCAGCCTGCCCCTCTAGGCATGCTAGTCTGCCCTCGATCTGATGCAGGCGGTCATCCAAATCCCACTGGATGACCCTGTGCACCATACCTCGGAACTGGTGTCAGGTGACAGGGTTCCCTCCACACCTGCACCCAGGGGGGACAGCACCTGTACCCTGAGACAATTCCACCCGAGGGTGGTGCAGGACCAGTGGAGGTGGCAGTTCTGAGTTGGGTCCTAGATGTGCTGGGATCTGGTGCCATGGCCAGATGAGGCAGGACAGGTGGATCCCTGGGATCTACCTACCCAAACGTGCTATGGTGTTGAGGTTTGTCAAAGTGTATTGGTTAGTTATGAATGAAACATTTTAACATTAGTTATAACAGCATGCATGGGTATTCCAATTAACCCAAACAATGGAATGGAAAAAATTGCATGTCAAATGAAACACATGCATAAATGGAATAACAGTCATTATTATAACAGCATGTCAGTAACAATTATGGCAACAGGCCACCAACAGTGGGATTTGAACAAGGTATGTTAGTATGCAACCATTGAAATATATGGACAGTAAGACAACACAAGTCCCAGCATTAGGGTTTAAGAAGAATATACCCGTAGTATATGAATAATAATTAGTGATGCAGATAAGGGATGGGGGAGAGAATATCAGTCCATTACCAACTGTATAGGCAGTATTTTTCACAACAGTACTGCTCAGTACTCTACATGTCTGCCTTCACTTTACATCTACCTGAGGCCTATAGCTACTGTAGCACTTACATACATGTTAAGCTATCGACCTGGAATGGTATGGGGCAAGCCGTGACAACTCTAGGTACATGACTAGAGGGGACTCGTACATGTCAGGGTTACTTATATGACTAACAAGGTGTGCCCTGCACTGATGTGTGATTGTGCTAATGGCATACTTCTACTGGATTTATATTTGTGTATAAAGTTTTTGGCAACAGTGACCACTAGCTGTGATGGTGTGAAACTTGAGAGACATGCATTGGGAAGAGTGCTTGGTGTATATAACTATCCTGCTGTCATTTGAAGGCATGGGATAGGACACTGGAACATTTTACACAGTTTATTAGTATTCCCTTCATACAGTTAATAAAAACATTTCTTACCTGTAAGCACTGTGGAGAAAATATATGTTAACACTACATGACTGTTTCTACAAATAGTTAGGATTACTTGCATACAACTATAAACACATCTTAGTACCAGTCCCTGGATTCAAACCGTGGTCTGTGTGTGCAAAAATTAACAACATATCTATTTCTTATCACACTGAGCTAGTGGGGCACTTCTGTCTGCTGCTTCACTGATTTGTGCCTAAAACTCACTTGGTTACACAGTCTAACCTTGTAATGTAAGTGGAGTGTCACAGAAGACTGTAGTGACAGTTGAACATACATGCATGAGATTCATGTATGATCGTTAGTGAACTGTGTATTAATACTTTGAATGCAGGTGTACACATTAATCCCTAGTGGATGTGATCATGTATAAAGCCGCTGTAGTGCAGCGGTAGCGTTGTTACCTCACAGCAAAAGGTTCTCCCATTCGATTTTCGGCTGGAGCACCTTCTGTGTGGAGTCTGCATGTCCTCCCCACAGTCGAGTGGCATTCGAAAGACATGCGTAGAATGGGTATGCCTTTGTTGAAGGTTGGGTATCGAGCTGGCACCTCGGCACTGTAAAAATCTACTGCCAATCATTAGCAGGCCAGAGTTCCACTGTGGCGACCTCCTAACCAGGAAAAGAAGAAGAAGGATGTGATCATGTATGATCTGTACAGACCATAGCAGGGTGCTGGGTTGTATACCCAACCCATATACATTTGCACATCATATATTTGCAGTCTCTGCCTATTAGAGTCTCATACTTGCCTGCATCAGCATATCTACATTCAGGACTACATGTAGCTGAAATGCAAATGTTAACACAAGACAATGCTGTAGGGAACACACTATAATACATTACACATTACTATTCAATGTTCACATCTTAGTGCAGAACATATGTCAAATTTCATTGTATCTTGTTTTACAGCTCCACATTTACAGTTTGGTATAACAGCTGGTTATCAGAAAAACCTCAGTCAGTTCATGCTCTCATACATAACAGTTTGTAGGAATACATTTTATTGAGGATGACATGACCACAGTGGTTTATTACATTCAAAATTCTAAATTCAGTTGCACTGCATATGATGTAGATGATGAATGAATGTCATTTATTACCTTCACAGTAGCAGTCACAGCATACTTTATTACCAGATTAATTCCTATGTAGTATTACTACAGTATTGGCTTTCTTTCATCAGTAGTAGCTTATTTGCTGCCTTCATCTGTATTACACAGTACCTGGCATTAGTCACTTATATCAATGTTGGTCTAACAACAAATTTATTCTGTGCACTCAGAACACACTATACCTAATGGCAGTAAAGAATTACACTTTCTTATTTATTGTACTGTATATTGCAGGTTAGATCTATACTCACCACCCTGTCAGCACAGCCTCACCAGTTGTCCTGCATTGGGCCTCAATGTTACGAGCTCTCTCTTCTGCAAACACACCATTATGCATACCTGTCTATCAGGTATAGGTTCATAGATTCATAGGTAGGTACTAGGCTATATGCCCGAAGGCATTTATAAGGCTAGCCGGAATGTGTTGGTTTTCACCGCCACCCCATTAGATTAGTTCCCTGTGCCTCTGTCCAGCAGAGCCATTGAAGTGATCCCTGGAGCAAACCTTCTGTTTCCCATCCACTCATCAAGGTTTCTCTTGAAGAAGGTTAGAGAGGAGCTCTGCCTAATATAGATTGGAATCTTGTTCCAGAGCATGGGAAGTCTCTGGGACAGGAATCTATCCCTCCAGCACATCCTGTTTATTGTTGTGGTGAGGTTTAGATCCCTGGAGCATGTGGCTCGAGGGAATATGGTTTTCTTTAGGTGGAGCATGTCCATCAATTCTGGGTTGGACATAGCCTTGTATGTCAGGCAGAGATCACCTCTGAGTAGGCAGTATGCAACCGAGTACAGCTGGAATTTCCTCAGTAGAGCTGCATAGGGCATCTGCTTGAGGCCAGTGATCCTCTTAGTGAGGTACTTCTGTGGTCTTTCCAATTGTTGCAGGTGTCTTGTAAGGTACATCCCAAATGGGGAATTGTACTCTATGATGGGTCTGATGAGTGATGCGTAGAGGGGCCCAATGACCTCTTTCGATCTGGATGCAAACCCTTTTGTGATTAGGTGGGCCACATAGAAGGATTTTCTAACCACTTTGGCAATGTGATTATCAAAGGAGAGGTTACTATCTACTTGGGTCCCCAGATCCCTTATTATGTCTTCCATATTTAGGGGACTACCACCTATGTGGTAGTTTGTGGGTACTTTGTTTTTTCCAAAGGGGATGACTATGCACTTTTTGGCATTTATCTTGAGGCCATGGTTTTGACACCAGGTATCTGTCTCAGTGAGACCCTTCTGGAGGATGTCTTTGTCAGCTGGAGAGTCATTTATAGCCCCTAGTTTGCAGTCGTCTGTGAACTTGGTCAGTCATAGTCCTCCTTTGCTTGCCTGTACCTCTGAGAAGTATATGCCGAACAGGAGGGATCCTAGGACTGAGCCCTGGGGAATGCCACTTGTAACCGGTTTAGAGTCAGACCTAGCTCTCACAACTCTTACCATGTGGGTTCTGTCCATGAGCCAGTTGGCAACCCATCTCATGATGTAGGGGTTTATGTTCAGGCTGGTGAGCTTGTCTATAATACCTGAGTGGGGAATGGTGTCAAAGGCTTTTGCGAGGTCTAGGTAGGCTGTGTGTACCACCTTTCCCTTGTCTATAGCCTTGTTAACTGTCTCAAAGAAGTCCAACCAGGTTTAAGAGGCACAATCTGCCCTTAACAAAGCCGAACTGGGTAAGGTCCAGTGTTTGAAGGTTCCCAATGTCTCTGTTAATGAGATCCATGATGACGTGCTCCATAGCTTTGCAGACCAAGCTAGTCAGGCTTATAGGGCAATAGTTCCCGGGGTCCGTTGTGGCTCCACCTTTGTGGAGCAGAATAACTGTTGCTGTGCACCACTCTGTGGGCACAGAGCCTGTGGAAAGGCTGAGTTTAAACAGTGTGTTTAGGTGAGGGGTTAGTTCATCTTTGAGCTCATGTAGGACACAGCCTGGGACACCATCCAGTCCCATTGATGCTGTGTTTCTGGCTTTGGAGAGGGCTATTTTAACCTGAGTATCTGTGATTTCAGGGGCACTACATTCTTCTGGTATAGTTATGGGCCCTTTTGGGGGGGTGAGTGGGGGGTGAAGCTTGCACTGAACCTGTCTGCCAGGATGTTGGCTATATCGGTCAGTTCAGTGTATTTTGTGCCATTCTGCACTAACTCCGAGCAGATCTGAGAATTGCCACTTAGATTCTTGACATAGCTAAAGAATGCCTTGTGATTATCTTTGGAGTCCATGGAAATATTTCTTTTGAAGATAGCCTTGGATGATTTTATGAGGGAATGTAGTTTCTTGCTGATACTGAACAGGGATGCCTTCCCTTCTTGGGATGTTACTCTTTTCTGTACTAGTTTCCTCCTTCTATTGTATAGCTTGTTTATGGCATGGGTCCACCAGACTGGTTTCCTTTTCTTGGAGGAGTGAGTCTTGGTTTTGTTTGGGAGAGCATGATCCATGCATTCTTGCAGGTGCCCGTAGAGTGCATTAGTGAAGGATTTTGCAGCTTGGACAGCGTTATCCTTTAGCATGGGGGCTTTGAAACTTCCCACCTTGGTCTTAAATACGTGAAGTTTGCTTCTGAAAAGTTTTTCACGGTGGTTTCTTTGACTGGGGTTGGTAGCGGAATGTGGATATCCAGAGTGATTAGTTTATGGTCAAATCTAACCAGTGAGGGGTTGACCTCCGGTGTAGAACACCGGTTGCCCATGTTGGTGATGACCAGGTCCAATATGTTGTCAGCTCTGGTGGGGGTGTTGACCCAGGGCGTTTGAGTTTATAAATTCTAGGAAATGTTGGGTAATGGAGTTTGTACTTGAGTAGTTCTCCCATTTAATGTTTGGGTAATTGAAATCACCCAATATCAGGGTGTTTGGTAGGACCTTTATGTTTCCCAGTGTTTCCAGGAATGCAGAGTGGGGGTCCTGGGACATGGTGGGTGATCTGTAGCAAGCTGCAATTTGAATAGCAGTTTTGCTTGTTGTTAGTTGCACATGGATGATCTCTGAAGCATTGTGCTGTGCCACTAACCTGGAGGTGTGGGTATCCTTGATGAATATGGATACTCCCCCACCTTTTGTATTTCAGTCCGGGTTTTGTGGCCGAAATGTATGGTATGAGTTGTAGCCCGGTAGTACTGGGGTGCTCTCTGGAGCCTTAAACCAGGTTTCTGTTACTGTACATATATCAATTTTCTCCGTACTGAGGAGTGCCTCAAGTGCATGCGTTTTGAGGTTTAGACTTCTGGCATTGAGTAGCATTACCCTCAGTTTTTGTGTTACTTGTGCTATTTACGGCGGTGGGTTTGTCTTTTGAGCCTTGCCTAAAAAAAATGCTATGGAGGTTTCAAGAGCCTTGGCCAGTATTTGAAAGCATAAGGGTGACAGGTGCAAGCCATCTCTAGCGAAGCAGTGTGGCTTGTCGAGCATGTCATCCCAGGCTGACAGACACTGGATCCCCTTTAAATGTCACCAGAAGCTTATCCAATTGTTGAAATTGATATTTTTTTCTCTATACCATGGTATCATTCTTGGTGAGGGCAGGATGCTACTCAGGGTCAGGGTCATACCGGCTTGGGCTACATGATCAGAGAGCTCCTCCATGTCTCTTTTCATGTAGTCCAGGGAGGGATGGCTCAGGTCATTCACACCAACATGGACAATGACAGAGTCATATTTGTACTTGTTCTGGAGTGACCTGAGTGCTTGTGTTATGTGGCTGATCCTGGTACCTGACAGGCAGCTAACAGTAACCTTCTCCTTGTTCAGCCTAGTGAGTGGGATGTCAGTGTGCCTGACTATAGAGTCACCTATTACTAGTGTGTTGGGTATGTTATTTTGCCGTAAGGGCTGTGATTGTGTGGCATACTGGTTTTCTGAAGTATGTGTTTCATGGTTTGTGTTGGGGGGGTGGAGGTTGCTTGGATGTCTGCTTTGGAGTTCTCTGTTGCTTTTGCAGATTTTTATTTAGAGCCTCCGAGTATGTTTTTGTGTATTTATGTGTGTTTTTTGCCGGTACTGGTTTCATAGGTCTATGTGAGACTGGTGGTGTGATGCAAGTAATTCACTTCTCCTCTTGACTGGCTGGTCCAGTCTTGGGTTGAGAGAGTTTAGCCTCCAGTTTGGCTGTATAATTGCACCTCTCTCATGTATTAGTGTTTGGTGAAAGGAGGAGAGGGTTGTCTGTGTACATGAGGCAATTGTAACGTTGCCTTAAAATGCTCAGTGTCACCAGTTGGACCAGAGAGTACACCTGAAACTGCCCTTTGAACATGCCTGGATAGGTACAGTGAACTATTTTACTGATTGGCTGGTAAGGTCGAATAGAGAGCCTTGTCCTTCTCTACAGTATAGGGGGGGGTCTAGTGCTAAGGTTTATTAATGCTTGCTATGAGTTTTGAGCAAGTGCTGGGATGAGAAGTGAATGGTTTGAGTGCTTAAGTTGAAAGTTTGTCTAATTCCAAGGGAAAAATTGAAGAGTAGACTTTGTGGAGCCGGGAATAGTTATACCCTAGCTAACCGGTGCTGCCCAGCATGCAAAACCACACAAATGCGGGTTTTATAGCTGGGAAATGAAAGAGATGGAAATTAGCCCAAAATGGCCAATAAACTACTAATTTCTGGGCTGAAACCACTCCTCCAAGGACAGATAGGCTGCTCAAAGCTCCCTCTCTCACAGTGAACAGAGAAACTTCCTTCTATCCAAGTAAGGTATGGGCAAACACAGAAACTTGTAACATGGCCCTGAATTCAGCACTAACCTGAAAACTGGACTATACTAGCTTAAAAAGGTGGGAAAACAAGTATATTCATACTACAATTTGATAAATCACCAGTTGATATACTTACAAACATCTGGGGCATTCTGGACCCAAACATCTTGGATCCATTGGGCTAAGAGTGCTCCCTTCCTCCATTTCAGGTTGTCATAATGATGATGGATCTGCTCACTTGGTGAGCTCACTTGCCAGATGGTCCCAGGTCTCAAACTTGCATTCTGAGCCCTGGTACTGGCCCTGTAGCAGTCTGTCATCATTTTTCTTAATGAGGAGCTCAGCCATGACCCTGGATTCCAACATGCCCCAGCACTGCACCCAAAAGTACACTCCCTCTCCAACACCTGCCATAGTTCCTACAGGAATCAAACTCTAACAGGTTCTGCCTGTATTCCCGCCTGTGCGGTTTAAATAAGACCATTTTCCTGCCCTTTGACATTATTGGACCATTTTTAAAAATGCTAAGCAAAGGTCAGCAGTGTGCAAACCCACTAAACTGAGTTGAGCAGTGACTTACGAAAAATATTCAACTGCAAACCCAAAACAGACGTGGCAACCATGCTGATAGCTACAATCCTTTTTTCCATAAAGCACTTTTCGTTCAAATACAATTCTTGAACTTCTTCAGACAAATTACTTGTAAATTAATGACATTTAAATAACAATTCAAGCAAGTCAGCTGATATCAAACCTTACAGATTTAAAGATACATACTAGCTATTTAGTTAATTTTAGTTAACAAACATTCTTATATTCCCTAAAATATTAAAATGTATAAAAAATATATAAAAAAGATATATATTGTATAAAAAATATATAGTTGGTTAGCCAACTTTAAGACTATTATCTTTCAGCAGCAACTTATTTTTATCTGCAGCAAACCTTTTTTTATCACACCCATAACTTTATATCACATATTTTGCCACAGTTCAAGCCTTTTTTATATGTACTAAGTGATTCTACCATCAAACCGTTTTCGTATGCTCTAAATTGTATAAGTTGTTTACAATTACAATGTGTTTACAATTCAGACGTATATAATTCATGTTCAGTTCATTATGTCATATGTGTTACTATCTACATAAACTTTTAATTTTTAGTATAGGCATTATTGAACACATGTCATTTAAGCCTGGGTTATTATATGCATACAAGCATATTTGCCATATCAATTCCAATCTTTCAAGTTCTAATTCCATAGCCCCCCCCCCTCATATATGATCGAATACATGATCACATGTATAGTATCAATAGATCCAATCAAGATAGTGCTTTAGCCAAGCATATTCAAGAATACCCCAATCATGAATTTAAATTTTGGATATTGGAACAAGTGGTAGTAATTATGAGGGGGGGGGCTATGGAATTAGAACTTGAAAAATTGGAAAAGCTGGTGGAAAACCTCTGTGGATAAACATATCCAAGAGTTTTTCAATCTCCACCAAAAATACTGCATCATCAGATATCATCCGAGCAAGTCTGACTAGTTGTCTCTTGACAACTGCTCTTTTCTGAAATTTGGGATGCCAACTGTCATAGTGGAGGTAAGAATTAGAAAAAGTTTTCTTACGAAAAATGTTGGAGCTAAAGCGACCCTTTGAATAATCTTTTGACACTTGGATGTCAAGAAATGCTATCTTGTTCTTGTTGAAGTTGTGAGCAAATTTAAGAAAGGGGTGCTATTATTGATGTACATTAGAAAATCATTTAGTTTCATCAAAGAATCTGTCCAAATGATAAAGATGTCATCCAGGTACCTAATATAAAATGCCCAACTGTCAGCAAATATACTATTGAACAGAAATTGTTTCTCCCAATATGCCGTGAATAGGTTCGCAAAGCTCAGGGCACATGAGGCACCCATTGCCATGCTACTCATTTGTTTGAACAGTTGTCCTTCAAAATATAGAAAGTTGTTGCTCAGAACTACTTCTGTGAGTGTGATAGCTGTGTTGGTATCATTGTTGTTCAATAGCCCAATGTCAAAGAGCATATTTTCCACCCAATTAAGTCAATCTTTATGTAGAATGACTGAATAAAGATCTTGTACATCTATTGTGACAAGTATACAATCCAGCACACATTTTAAATTTGCTAATCTGGATAAAAAATCCTATGAGTCTTTACAGATATAAGTAATCCAACTGGTGGGTGGCTGAAGTAAATTATCCACATATTTACCTATGTAAAAAGTTTTGCTCCTGCCTGCATACACAATCGGTCTTAGTGGTGGGTTTCGGATGTATTTATGAATTTTCTGTATACTGAATATACCTGCCACCACCGGGTGTTCATTAGATAGGTATTCATAGGCACTTTTGTCAATTTGTCCCTGCATGACCATGTAGTATAAACAACTGTCAATTTTAGAATAAGCAATATTAAGTTCATTTTTTGATACTTGTTGTGACGCTGTGCACAGGCCCAGCAATCAAGGAGCCTCAGTCCTCACCACTAACACCAGTGAGGGGCATCCATATAGGGAAATGATAATAAATACACATCCAGTAAAGTACAATTTCTCTTAAGAGCACACAGAGATCACAGTCAGTCTGGGGCTGTTTTCTCCCTTTCTCTCCAGATCCCCAATAAGACTCCCCACTGGCACAGCTATAGGGTCCAGATCTCAGCCTAGTGGGCAAGCTAAAACCTCCAGCACCCTCTCTGTTCAACCAGTGCTCTGTGTCCCTGCCCAAGTAGCTGACACACACACACAGACACACACACACACACACACACACACACACACACACACACACACACACACACACACACACACGCACGCACGTGCATGCACACACACACACACACACACACACACACACACACACACACACACACACACACACACACACACACACACTTTGAGATAAGAGTTATATACAACCACACAGACACTCCTGGGGAAGGCTGGCACAGGTTCTCCAGCTGTGCCTCATTTACTCAGACTATATGGTAGAAATCACTGCCACCACCCATTAATATTTATTAGCCACCAAAAGGCCCTTATGAAAGTGTGTCCAATTACACTGTGCAATATTATCCAAATGGTAAGTGTAACTGAACAGTCAAGGCTTATTTGGAGTGACTTGGACAGTATTATTTACCATTTATTATTGTTTTTTGTACATGGTTGCCATCACATAATGTAGTATAATAAATTGTTAGACATAAGTTTCATTATTTATCATTACATATTATATATATATTTTACATACCTTTATTGTAAGGGGTTATTTTAATTTCAGCAATTGTGTACAATTATGCTTTATTTTAGGACCAAAAGGTATAATGCAGTTTTCTCAACCACAGTTATTCAAAGTTTTTGAAGTGGAGTCATTTTTTAAGTGCAATTTTTCAAGTGTAGTACCTAAAGTGAAAATAGGTTGAACCATATGTTTTTAATTTTAATTTTAATTCAATTTTAACAAAGTGAATGACAAATTGAATAATTAATTGAACTAGATTTGTATAAATACGCAGGCAGAATTACACTCATTATTCTGATGAAGTTTCCTGTATTGGAAATGAAAGCGCTTAATCCTTGTACTTGAACTTGTTGGTCTGTTTGTGGAAATAAAATATTTATATATTATCCATTGTCATTTCTGAGGACTGAATAGTTTTGAAGGAAAGCTATCAGCTGGTACTTTACTATGGAGTTTGTGGGACTGCCTTTATTGGAAATCCTGTTTTATGGAGATTTATGTGGTTACCGGTTCATTGTTTTTCTCCGTTTTTCCATTTGTGTTCGTTTATCAGTATCACTATATACACAGAATGTACTCTAGAGCTTAAATTATCTCTACACAAAAGATCCACGATTGAAAGGTTTAAAAATATTTAATAAGAAATAATAAAAACACAAGACAATACTTCTTACTACACAGTGCTAGACAAGAGTTCAGAGATCATAGGAAAATGCTTAAAATAATACAGTAGAATAGTTTTGACATCAACACAGAAAACACTTAGTCTACTCTTCCTATTTCCTAGATATTTCTAAGAGAAACACTGAAGTCTAAGATCCTACATACATACAGACAAAGGCAGAGCTGGTGGTGAGTTGGATGTTCTCAAGACAAAATGCAAAATGCTCTCATTCTTTCTGTCCTTAAATTGATTACACAGCACCACTAATTCATTTCAGATTATATAATTTCTTTCTGGTTCCCAGGCTAACAGAAACTCAAAGGTTAATAGCCCTTTTGATCTTGCAGCTGGTGAGGAGCCCAGAGCAATAAAATAAATTATACATGTAAATTCTAGCCATTAACTCTGGCTTCAAAACAATAGGCAGAATGCCTCCCTCTAGACATCTCGGATCAGAGCTTTAGATCAAAGAATTTCACAATGCTTGACATATCAGCTTTCTTACAGCTGAGTGCACTGTTGTTGCATTTTTTTCAGTTCAACATCCAGTACAGTCTTTTCACATTTAAGAGAGCAAGCCTGTGACTTGCATTAATATTTACAAATGACAGAATTATCTACAAAATTGTATCTAGTTAGGCTGGCAGCCTTCACCTATCTTCATACACCCCCCCCCGGAGAACTCAAGGTAGTTTTTCAAGTGACCCTTGAGAAACATTGCTTGAGAGGGTTAGGTCTATCTGAGTATACCTTACCCCATTCCCTGTCTTGAGACCCCATCTGTATTGGCATTGCTAATCCCATTGCGGTGCTGCACTGACATATCATATGCTTGGAACCCTAGGCTGCATCTTAGCAACTTGGCATTTTGCTGGCTGGCTATGTTTAACCATGTTAAGGGAGTGTGATCTGTCCCTACAGTGAATTTTCTTCCATACAGATAAGGCTGATGTTTTTGCAGTGCCCACACTATGGCTAGACATTCATTTTCTGCAGTGGCATAGCATTCCTCCCTGGGTTGGAGCCTATGACTGAGATAAACCTCTGGGTGCTCTTCTCCGTCTGATGAAATCTGGCTAAGTACAGCCCCCACCCCATGGTTTGAAGCATCCACCTGCACAACAAATTCTTTGCTGTAATCTGGACTGGCTAACACAGAGGGTCCTCCCAAAGTTCCTTAATTTCCAGGAATGCCTGATCACATGCTGGGGTCCACACTACCTTATCTGGCCTGTTCTTCCTTGTCCAGTCTGTGAGGGGAGCAGATATGGTACTATAACTGGGGATGAACTTTCTGTAGCACCCTGCTGTCCCTAAGAATGTCCTCACTTGCTTTTTGTTAACAGGTGCAGGCCATGCCTGAATGACTTCCATTTTGGCAGGTTCTGGCCTGATCTTACCACTCCCCACTCTATGTCCCAGGTAGGAGACCTCTGCCATACCCACCTGACATTTTCTGGGCTTAATGGTCAACCCTGCCCTCTGTAGTCTTCCCAGCACCTCCCTGACATGTTGAAGGTGGTCTTGCCAGGAATGGCTGTAGATGGCAATATCATCTAGGTAAGCAAGGGCAAACACTCATGCTCCTGCTAGGATATAATCTACTAGCCTCTGGAAAGTCGCAGCGGCATTTTTCATCCCAAAGGGTATCTTTGCAAACTCATACAAGCCAAAAGGAGTCACAAGGCTGACCTCTCTCTAGCACTGGGAGTCAAGGGCAACTGCCAGTAACCCTTGGTAAGATCAGTGGTGGTAAGATACTTAGCCCCACCCAGCTGCTCTAGGGCCTCATCTGTCCTAGGCATGAGGTTAAGCATCTGACTCTGTGTAACTATTTAATTTTCTGTAGTCCACACAGAACCTCATGCTGTCATCCTTCTTTGGCACCAGCACCACTGCGGCGGCCCAGGGACTGCTGGACTCTTGAATTACCCCTAATTCCAAAATCTCCTGTTTCTCCTCCCTCAGAGTCTGTTTGACTCTGTCAGGCACCCTATAAGGGGCCTGCCTAATAGGCCTTTGGGGCCTGTATCCACATGGTGCTGCCCCAGGTGGGTGCACCCTGTTTTCTGAATGAACATGTCCCCAAACTCCTGCAACATTGCTCGTATTTCCCATACCTGGGTAGGAGATAGCTGCTGGGACATTGCTACCCCTTCAACTGAGGTGTCTGTCAGAGCCTCACTGAGGAGATCAGTCACCAGATCTCCCTCAGACTTCTCCTGCAAGCTACTGCAAATACTTAGCACAAGTGCCTCCCTATCATGGTAAGGTTTCAGCATGTTAACATGGTACAACTTGTACCCCTGCCTCCAGCCTAGCAGTTCTACTATGTAGTTAACATCACTTACCTTCCTTACCACCTTGCAGGGTCCCTCCCAAGCTGCTTGCAGCTTGTTGTGTCTGATAGGAATGAGAACCATTACCTGCTGCTTTAAAGCATACTCTCTAGCTTGAGCATTCCTGTCATACCATACCTTTTTCTGTCATTGAACTTCGGCCAGGTTCTCCTGGGCCAAACCCATGAGTTCCCTAAGTCTTGTCCTGAGGTTTAGGACATATGCCAGTCTGATCATCCTCCCGGTTGCTGTTTTCTGATGCAGCTGTGACCAAAGCTGCCATTGTGTCTGGCTTAGTCAGTTTCCATGCACCAGTCCCCTAGCCTGGCACATCTCAGCCGGATGGCTCCTTGTCAGCTTTCCATACTCCTCTGCTGACATGCTTGCCTGTTCTCCCTGACTAACTAAGCTAACAAAATAAATAAAATAATTGTGATCTGAACTCTGAGTATTCACTGTATGGCTGATTTAGAGTACAAAAACACTTTCAGAGAACACTGTACACAAGCTACAGGAATTCACAACACCCACACCACAACAAGCCAATTAGTATTTGCCAACCAATTAATATGTGGTGTGGATATCCCACCACTGCTAAACAATTAATATGTGATGCCTGTGCACTGGCCCAGCAATCAAGGAGCCTCAATCTTCACCACTAACATCAGTGAGGGGCATCCATATAGGGAAAGGATAATAAATACACACACAGTAAGGTACAATTTCCCTTAAGCACACACAGAGATCACAGTCAGTCTGGGGTTGATTTCTCCCTTTCTCTCCAAGTTACCAATAAGACTTCCCACTGGCACAGCTATAGGGTCCAGATCTCAGCCTAGTGGGCAAGCTAAAACCTCCAGCACCCTCTCTGTCCAACCAGTGCTTCGTGTCCCTGCCCAAGTAGCTCACACACACACACACACACACACACACACACACACACACACACACACACACACACACACACACACACACACACACACACACACACACTTTGAGATAAGAGTTATATACAACCACACAGACACTCCTGGGGAAGGCTGGCACAGGTTCTCCAGCTGTGCCCCTTTTACCCAGACTATACAGTAGAAATCACTGCCCCCACCCACTAATATTTATCAGCTACCAAAAGGCCCTTATAAAAGGGTGTCCAATTATACTGTGCAATATTATTATCCAAATGGAAAGTGTATAGGTTCATAGGTTGGTACTAGGCTATCAGCCCTAGGGCCTATACAAGCCTAGCCATAACAATTCCCTGGCTATTTCTTCCCACACTATTTACTTCCCTGGACCCCTGTCTAGCAGGGTGACTGATGTGATCCCCGGGGTGAATTTCCTTTCTCCCATCCAATCGTCAAGGTTCCTTTTGAAGAGGGCCAAAGAGGCACTCTGCTTGACATGTATGGGCAATCTATTCCAGAGTCTGGGGAGTCTCTGGGTCAGGAACCTATCCCTCCAGCATGTTTTGTTTATTGTGATGACAAGGTTTAGATCCCTGGAGCATGTGGCTCTGAGGGATTGGAATTTCTTTAAGTGTAGCATGTCCAACAGCTCTGGGTTTGACATGGCCTTTTATGTTAAGCAGAGATTGCCTCTGAGTAGACGATATGCAACAGAGTATAGCTGGAGTTTTTTAAGGCGGTCAGCGTAGGGCATCTGCTTTAGGCCTGTGATTCTTTTAGTGAGGTATTTCTGTGGCCTTTCCAGTTGTTGCAGATGTCTTGAGAGGTACATACCAAACGGGGTGTTGTTTTCTATAATGGTTCTAATGAGGGATGAGTACAGTGGGACAATGACCTCCTTTTTTCTGGATGAAAAGCCCTTAGTGATGAGGTGTGCCACATAGAAGGATTTCCTGACTGTTGTGGCGATGTGGTTATGGAAGGTGAGACCACTGTCCACCTGTGTCCCTAAGTCTCTTATCACACTTTCGGTGTTTAGTGTACTACCACCTATATGGTAATTCACGGGTACATGTTTTTTCCTAAAGGGAATAACTATACATTTCTTGGCATTGAGCTTGAGCCTATGGCTCTGACACCAAGCATCTGTTTCTGTACGGCCCTTTTGCAGACTATCTACATCATTTGAGGATTCAATAATGGCTCCCAGTTTGCAGTCATCTGCGAACTTTGTTAGCCAGAGCCCCTTAGTGTTGGCCTGTACTTCAGAGAAGTAGATGCTGAACAAGAGCGGCCCCAGGACTGAACCCTGAGGTACTCCACTTGTCACTTGTCTGGAGCTGGATTTGGAGTCGGCTACTTTTACAGTGTGGGTTCTGTCAGTAAGCTAGTTAGCAACCCATTGGGTGACATAGGGATTAATGCCCAGCTTAGTAAGTTTTTCTGATTCCAGAGTGGGGGATGGTGTCAAAGGCCTTGGCAAGGTCTAGATAGGCTGTGTGGACCACCTTACCCTTGTCCATGGCTCTGGAGACTGATTCGAAGAAGTCAATCAAAGAGACAAGATCGGCCCTACATGAACCCAAACTGGGTGGGTCCAGTGTTTGAAGGTTGCCAATGTCTTTGTTTATAAGTTGCATGATAATACGCTCCATGGCCTTGCAGATAAGACTCATCAGACTGATGGGGGGGGTAGTATCTGGGATCCAAGGTGGATCCCCCCTTGTGGAGTGGGATAACTGTAGCTCTGTGCCACTCAGTGGGCATGAAACCTGAAGTGAGGCTATGATTAAACATGACACTTAGGTGAGGTGCCAGTTCATATTGTAGTTCATGTAGTACACAGCCTGGGATGTCATCTGGTCCTATGGATGCTGTATTCTTAGCTTTGGAGAGTGTGTTTTTTACCTGTGTGGCCATTATTACCGGAATTTGGCAATCTTCCGGTATTGAGATGGGACATGTAGGGAGTGAGAGGGGGGTGAAGTTGGCACTGAATCGATCTGCCAGGATATTGGCAATATCCTTGGGATCAGTATATTTAATGCCATTCTGTTTTAGCTCAGAGCAGATCTGAGCATTGCCATTTAGATTCTTGACATAGTTATAGAGTGCCTTGTGGTTGTCTTTGGAATATTTGGCAATTTTATTTTCGTAACTAGCTTTGGAGGATTTTATAAGGGATCTCAGTTTCTTACTGAGGCTGGTAAGGGAGTTTTTTGCATCCTGGGATTTTCCTCTTTTCTGCAACAGTTTCTTCCTTTTGTTGTAAAGTTTGTTTATGGTAGGGGACCACCAGATTGGCTTCCTTTTTTTGGATGAGAGCATCTTGGTTCTATTTGGGATGGCATGATTCATGCATGAGTGGATGTGCTTGTACAGTGCCTTAGTGTAGGATTCAGCAGTTGAACTTTCAGTTCCCGTCTGCATGGGTGTCATGAAGTTTGTCACTTCTGACTTGAGTAGCATGAAGTTGACTTTGCAGAAGTTTTTTATGGAGGTTTCCTTACTGGGGGGTAGGGGTGGGATGTGGATGTTAAGGGTGATTAGCTTATGGTCAGACCTGACTAACGAGGGGGTAACCATAGGTGTGGAGCATCAATTTCCCATGTTGGTAATGACCAGGTCTAGGATATTGGACCCCCTGGTGGGACTATGGATTAGTTGATCCTGGGCATTGGAATTTATGTATTCCAAGAACTGTTGGGCAAAGGTGTTGGTACACGAGTAATTTTCCCAGTTAATGGCAGGGTAGTTAAAATCACCCAGTATTAGGGTGTTTGGTTCTATCTTAATATTTTCCAGTATGTTTAGAAAGGTGTAGTGAGAATCTTGGGTTATGGTGGGGGATCTATAGCAAGCTACAATTTGGATTGCAGTCTTACCTAGTGTTAGTTGCACCTGGAGAATTTCAGATGCATTGTGTTGGGCAACTAGTCTGTTGGTGTGAATATTCTTGGTGAATATTGACACTCCTCCACCTTTAGTGTTTCGGTCCTGGTTTGGTGGCCGAAAAGTGTGGTAAGAGTTGTAGTCTGGTATTGCCAGGGGTGTTCTCTGGAGCCTTGAACCAGGTCTCAGTTACTGCACAGATATCGATGTTCTCCATTTTTAGGAGTGCCTTGAGAGAGTGCATTTGTAGGTTTAGACTTCTAGCATTGAGTAGCATTACCTTCAGATTTTGCATGCTTGTACCTGTTATGATGGCGGTTTTGTAACTGAACAGTCAAGGTTTATTTGGAGTGACTTGGACAGTATCACTATATACATGCAATGTACTCTAGAGCTTCAATTATCTCTACACAAAACTGCCACAGTTGAAAGGTTTAAAATATTTAATAATAAATAATAAAAGCACAAGACAATACTTCTTACTACACAGTGCTAGTCAAGAGTTCAGAGATCATAGGAAAATGCTTAAAATAATACAGTAGAATAGTTTTGACATCAACACAGAAAACACTTAGTCTAATCCTCCTTTTTCCTAGCTATTTCTAAGAGAAATACTAAAGCCTAAGATCCTACTTACATACAGAAACAGCCAGAGCTGGTGGTGAGTTGGATGTTCTCAAGACAAAATGCTAAAATGCTCTCATTATTTCTGTCTTTAAATTGATAGCAAAGTACCACTGATTAATTTCAGATTATATCAATTCTTTCTGGTTCCCAGGCTAACTAAAACTCAGAGGTTAATAGCCCTTTTGATCTTGCAGCTGGTCAGGAAGCCAGAGCAATAAAAGAAATTATACATGTACATTCTGGCCTCAAAACAATAGGCAAAATGCCTCCCTCTAGACATCTCGGATCAGAGTTTTAGATCAAAGAATTTCACAATGCTTGACGTATCAGCTTTCTCACAGCTGAGTGCACTGTTTTTACATTTTTTCAGTTCAACATCCAATACAGTCTTTTCACATTTAAGAGAACAAGCCTATGGCTTACATTAATATTTACAAATGGCAGAATTATCTACAAAATTATATCTAGCTAGGCTGGCAGCCTTCACCTATCTTCACACCTGTGTATACCTGTCAGTAAAAAGGAGCTTGAACATCTTATTGTTATAATCCTTGACAGCCATGATGACAATCCCCCCCCTTTATCGGGTTTCATTATTCTGATTGTTTTTTGTTACAAAGATCACTAAAAAGTTTTGTTTCATCCTCTGATTGGTTAACTTTATCATTTACATTAGAGTATTGGGGCTTTGAACAAAGTTTTTGAATTTCCCTTTCACAAAGTTTTTCGAACAATACTAGCCCATTATTCAAGTGGGGGGGGGGGGGTTGAAGGAACTAGATTTCTTGAGACCTGTATTCAAGTCAGCCCTAGTGTTAGTACCTGCTGACCTAAACCAAAGAGCTAAATTTAATTTATGAGTAAATAATTTTAAATCTATGAGTGTTTCAGCTAGACTGAATTTCCTGGCTGGTACAAAACTCAAACCCTTACTCAGAACATCAGTATGTTCTGTTGAGATGTTGACATTGGAAAAAATATATACTGTAAAATCTTTAGTAGAATTTTGGGGCATTGTTATCATGGATTTCGAGGATTATAACAATAAGATGTTCAAGTTCCTTTTTACTGACAGGTATCAAAAATTAACTTAATATTGCTTATTCCAAAATTGACAGTTGTTTATACGACATAGTCATGCAGGGACAAATTGACAAAAGTGCCTATGAATACATATCTAATGAACACCTGGTGGTGGCAGGTATATTCGGTATACCAAAAATTCATAAAGATATCTGAAACCCACCACCGAGACCGATTGTGGATACAGGCAGGAGCAAAAATTTTACATGGCTAAATATGTGGATAATTTACTTCAGCCATCCACCAGTTGCATTACCCATATCTGTAAAGACTCATGGGACTTTTTTATCCAGATTAGCAAATTTACAATTTGCACTGGATTGTATACTTGTCACAACAGATGTACAAGATCTTTATTTGGTCATTCCACACAAGGAGGGACTTGATTGGGTGGAAAGCATGCTCTTTGACATAGGGCTATTGAACAACATTGACACCAACACAGCTATCACACTCACAGAATTAGTCCTGAGCAACAACTTTCTATATTTTGAAAGACAACTATTCAAACAAATGAGTGGAGTGGCAATGGGTGCCTCATGTGCCCCGAGGTTTGCCAACCTATTCATGGCATATTGGGAGAAACAATTTCTATTCAGTAGTATATTTGCTGACAGTTGGTCATTTTATATTAGGTACCTGGATGACATCTTTATCATTTGGACAGATTCTTTGATGAAACTGAATGATTTTCGAATGTACATTAATAATAGCACCCCCTTTCTTACATTTACCCACAACTTCGACAAGGACAAGCTGGCATTTCTTGACATACTAGTGTCAAAAGATTTTTCAAAGGGTCACTTTAGCTCCAACATTTTTCGTAAGAAAACTTTTTCTAATTCTTATCTTCACTATGACAATTGTCATCCCAAATTTCAAAAAAGAGCAGTTGTCATGGGACAACTAGTCTGACTTGCTTGGATGATATCTGATGATGCAGTATTTTTGGTGGAGATTGAAAAACTCTTGGATATGTTTACCCACAGAGGTTATCCACCAGATCTTTTGGTATTCATCAAAGATGAAGTATGTGACAAAAGGAGTAATCATCCCCTATTACCAATCTATGATAACTCCTGTCATTCCTTATCCTCAGTAGGGCCATTGACCTCTGGCGATCATAATTCAGACAAGTCATACGAACGAGCTTTGATTGTTACTTTTTTGTTAAATACGTACCACATTGTTGATGTGAAAAGATAGCAGATACTTCCTAAAACAGAAATTTATTAAACATTAAAAATGGTAAAGCACTTTTCATCTACTCAATAGCAGACGTCATCAGACCCAGATCTGATCTGGTCTGATGAAGTCTGCTATTAAGTAGATCAAAAGTGCTTTACCATTTTTATTGTTTAATAAATTTCTGTTTTAGTAAGTATCTATCTTTTTGCTTCATTTTTACAAAGTTACATTGTTGATGTGGTTAATCAGTTTTGGCCTATTATTACTTCCATCGACGATGGTAATGTACTATTTGGTTCCAAACCTAAGATAGTATTTAGGAAAGACAAAATGTTTTAAAAGTTTACTGGAAAGGAATTTGGATAAACTTAGTACCAACAGATCAAAAGGTATGCACAAATGTAACCACTGTAACTACTGTCAACATATACTCTGTTGTGAGCCTTTTTTCATCAAAGGCAAGCATTATGAGGTGAAAAAAATATTCTAATTGTTCATCCAGGGGAGTGGTTTATGGTACACTTTGCCAACAGTGTAAAGCATTTTACATTGACAAGACTGGTCGAGCCTTGAAAGTGAGACTATATGAACATCTCAACAAAATCAAGAAAGGGAAGACAATTAATGCACTGCACTGTACAGGCATATTTCTGCCTATCCTGGTCACCTTTTTAAATTTGTGGTGATTGATTTCTTGGAACCAGATCCAAGGGGCTTTTACACTGATGAACATCTTCTCAAGAAAGAGCTCTTATGGATTCTTGTCTGTGACGCCCTTACTCCCTCCCCTGGTTTGAATGAATGTTGTTCTATTACACCTATATTAAATCTAAAAAGTCTTGAGGGCTGATTATGCCATGTTACTCATGCTTTTGTTGCTGTAACACTCATGTTTTTACTATTCCTATTCTCAATATTATTTTCATTTTTATTTCTATTTTTATTGTTTCACTTATGTTCATTGCTCATTTTTTTATGTAATTTTAACTGACATTCACAACAATTTTTGTTGAAGTTTTATAACTAATGTGTACTAAAGTAAAGATGAGTCATGTCAATGTTTGATCACATGTTGATCACATGACATATTAGGATTATTTAAGGTTGGAGATAACCATGCCAAACAGTTCTGAAGAAGTCTTTGCTAAAGATGAAAGCACTTGGCTGCATTTGGTCTGTTTTTGCTGGCAATAAATTGGATTTGTGGTTTGGACTTTGGTCTGTGTGCTTCCTGGGCCTCTACCTTCACTACTTATTACACTTCACATTCTTAATTAGTGTCTGAGCACACTTTATTTGTTGGCACTTTCAAACTGCAGGTGGTATGTTACGGATACTGTAACACACCCCCTACATGACAACACACCCCCTACATGAAATTACAGTTCACATTATTAAATAAGTGTCCAAGGACACTTTCTTTATTGTGAAAGTGGCGTATGGCACTTTGAGAGTGCGGGGGGTGTTTTATCGATACTGTAACACACCCCCTACATGACATTACACTTCACATTCTTTATAAGTGTCCAAGGACACTTTATTTGTTTTAGTACCATATGGTGCTTTCGCAATGCAGGGGGTGTGTTATGTATACTGTAACACACTCCCTACATGACATTACAGTTCACATTCTTAAATAAGTGTTTGAGGACACTTTATTGTGAAAGTGCCGTATGGCACTTTGAGAGTTCAGGGGGCATGTTACTGATCTGCGGGCAATGTAACACACACCCTAGCACTCATTCAGAATCCATGTACATGGCTACCCCTTAGTAGTGTGCATTCATTAAAATTAAAGGTGCGCTGCCAAGAGGGAGATGCAGACACAGACACCATTCACTCTGTGTAGGAATAACGCTATTCATACAAGGAGTTTATTAAATCCGGGGGAATGTCTGCTTTACTCCAGATAGAGAGGTGCTTGCAGCGTGTTTACAAGTGTAAACAAAAGTTTTGTAAATGGATTGTTGATTTCATTGTATTTTCCCCACAGACAGCTAACCTCCCTTTAGAAAATGCTGTTGTCAACGGCCATTTCACCAAGGAGACAGCCACTTGTAGCACTCACTTAGTATATCTCTATTGCAGGCACTTGTGCAATGGTCCATTGACTGGTGGTTCACAGCTTCATTAAACACTGTTCCTTGGAGCATGACTCTTGGAAGTAGACTTCATTCAGCACCTCTTTGCTTCAGGATTCTGCCTTCTGAGTCCTTGCCTTTTATTCCGTCTCCAGTTATTGACCCCAGGACAGTTAAGTTTTATACTTATGACTTTTTTCATGGCAGTTATGTTTGAAGTCAAATATGAAAATATCCACTTACTTTCTTATTTGATTTGTGAAGAAGCCTTCTCTGGTTGGAACTTATTACCTTCCTACAGTCCACCTAGCTGAATGCTTTATCCATCCACCATCTGAGAACTCATTGGGCAAGTATGTAAGTTTTATATTCTTGTGTTTTTATTTCCCTCATTTTTATTGTACTTGTTTACTGTATGGAAAATTAACTGAGAGGGCACAGGTTGTATGTGCCATGCTGCTTCATTGTGTAATACCGCACTGTACCAGATGGAGGCACATTTGAGCTTGAACTTAGTAGCGAGATATGTATCTGTTTGTCATTTGTTAACTGGTTTAGTCCAACTGAGCCAGTGGCCCATTTTCAGTGGAGAACTGAGGAGAAAAGCTCCAGACAGTTATTACAAAGTTACATAAGCAAAACCATCTGACAATGAAATTGTATGCAAACAGTACAGTTATGTGCTTCACATGAGAAATGGTCTGAGAATGAAGTTTACATAAACATTACAATAATGTGCATAACATGCAGTACAAAAGTTAGAATTTTTTTAATCAACAAAAAAAAGAAAGAGATGCCACTGAGATAAGACACTTGCAATAGGTGGGTGTTAAAAGTGTGAGATATTTGTAAAGAAGTTTACCAATGTTTTTGTTTGGTTTATAGGTGTCCAGAAGGAGCTGGTCAGAGCTTCGGAGAGTTCTGGGAGAGGTATAATGTGATATTAGTGAGGATAGGGCAGGACAGGAAAGGGGTTTTAAGAGTAGAGTATGAGTCATTTGCAGCTGGGAGTGAAGCTTGTGCTGGGGGAAGTCAAGCCACTGAAGTTGTTTTATTGCATGTCAGTGATGAGTTTTGTAGGGCTGGTTACTAGCAAATCTTGTAACACTATTGTATGATTGACAGAGTTTAGCCAAATTGGTAGACTGTAGATGTGAAAAGATGGGAGGCATAAAGTAGCCATGGAAGGAGGAAGGCCTGAGCTAGTTTTTTTCTAGAGTCAGGGGCTAGGTATTTTTTATGTCTGTAGAGTAGGCTGAGTTTTTGATTGGTCTTTGTAATATAGTGCTGAATATGGGTATCAAATTTTAATTGGTCATGGATAATAACACCAAGAAGTTTAGTATGCGGGTCAGGCTGTATGATAGTATTGTCGCGAGAAGAAATGGTGAAGGTTGATTTGAGGTTAGAGAGGGTTTTTGGAAAAAAAGAGTAGTAGCTTTGTTTTTTTTTGGATTTACAATTAATTGGTTGTCAGTTAGCCATTTTTCTACAGATAGGAAGCTATGTTGAGTAGTAGAGAGGAGGCAAGGGAAACTGTCAGAACAAGTAATAAGGGTAGAGTCATTCACATATTGTATCAGGGTGCATGCTGTACAGGAAGTATGCAGTTGGTTTGTGAAAATATTAAAAGAGTAAAGGGCCAAGAATCGAGCCTTGAGGCACCCCAGTTTGGATTGGTAAGTAAGGGGAGCAGGTAGCCTGCCATCTTACTGATTGTTGTTTATTAGTAAGATAGCTAGTGAACCATTTAATAGTAGAGGGAGATGAGTTGTGATAGTTTATCGAGAAGTTTGGAGTACGATACAGTATGGAATGCTTTAGAAAGGTCAAGAAAGAGGTAAAAACAGTAATTTAATTATAATGAAATTACTGGTTCTGAATTCAAATAATTCTGAATTGTGCTTAAGGATATTAGATTAGGAAATTCCAATACTTGATTAGTCCAGAAAGTTTCCCATGTTGATCATGTCTGTTATCCTGAATAATAAAAAAGATGCCTAGATTCTTTTTATTTATTTTTTAATGTACTGACTGGGATAGAGCACTGATCCATATGAACCATTTTTAGACTCGACCAGTGTGTGTGTGTGTGTGTGTGTGTGTGTGTGTGTGTGTGTGTGTGTGTGTGTGTGTGTGTGTGGGATATATTACAACAGTGGTATTATAAAATCAATTAAGTAGAGAAGTATAAGTTATGCTACAGAAAGACAATAATTCTACATGTAGTGAAACAAAATATATTTATCTAGGGAACAGGAAGCATAACATTTTAAAACATTTCACTAGAGCTAAGGTATAAGAATTCAAGTATTTCCAATTTCCACAAATGATTCAAGAGGAAAGGATGGAAAAGGGGGAGAAGTGACATGGGGAAAATTAGAGGTGGAGAAGATTGGTATGGGAGAAAAATCTCATGAGTATTTTTGAGTTGATTGAGATAGATAAAAATGATGAATCTGAAGAAATGGATAATGATAGCTGGGTGGGAGGATTAGGTAATTTATTCATAGGTATTGCATTTACAGGAGACTTGAACTGGTACTTTTTTAGGGTAGATCTGAATTTGATGAATGGGTTAATTTGCTATTCTCAGCAGTGAGAGGTAATCGCTGAGAAGCTGTAGTCAGTAGGGTGCAACCTTATTCTGGAAGTCTGGAGAGAGGGAAATAAACAGAAAGAGACCTGAAGGTATATATTGAGATCTTGGGATGGTAACCATTTGAAATGTCAGGACTCAGTAGAGAGAGTTCTGAAACACAGGCACTGAAGGGACAAAAAATGGACTTGCATATAATAAGTCTGACATTGCCATTTCCCAGAATATTCCCTTTTCTCTGAGGTATGACAATCTCTGAGTTGGTATATGTAAGTCATGGGTGTGAGATGTGGGAACCTGCAGGGAGGCTTTCTCCCCTGCAAAACAGAAGTTTAAAGTAGAAGAACAGTGTTTGAGATTCGCTGTCCTCCTGCAGTTTCAGTCTTTTTTTTTCACGTGTGTTGGCTCTTGGCATTTCAAGTGCAGACATTTCAGTAAGGAGTCTCTTGGGATGTTTTCTTTTAGCAAAGAAGGAGAAAGAATCAAGGTGCAAAATATTACAGATGAGTGATGACAGAAGAAGAGTAAATCTTTGCGGTATAGGAAGCCATTTGGCCTCAGTCAAGAGGAGACAGTGATGCTCAGTTTTGGGGGCCAAGGTGATGAATCTACAGATATGGTTACTAGGGGTTTGTAAGGACATCATATTCTTTTTGGAGGCTTAAGTGATTAATGGGAGGCCACATTCAAGTTGGGCAAAATGGACTCCTTTACCAATTATAGGTTGTTGTTGTTTGTCTTTCGGCTTTTTCCCGGTAAGGGGTCGCCACAGCGGAACTCCGGTCCACTAAAGATTGGCAGTAGATTTTTATGAAATGCCGAGGTGCCAGCTCGATGCCCAACCTTCAATGAAGGCACGCCCATTTACGTATGCATGTCTTTTGAACGCTATGCAACTGCAGGGAGGACATGCAGACTCCACACAGAAGGCACTCCCAAGCCAAGCCGAGAATCAATGGGAGAACCTCTTGCTGTGAGGTAACAACGCTACTGCCGTACCACCATGGCATCCTAAAGCATTAATTGAAACAAAGTATCAACATGTGGGAGTTAATACACTTCGGTACATCAGAAATGTAGCTGGATACATTAACATTAGCCACAGTGCTTGCACATACAGCTAGATTGCTCTGTGGAATTTAAATATGCAAGTAGGAGTGATATAGCTGAGATGTGAGCCATACATGTGGAACATGCAAACTGCCTGGTGCTGTGTAAACAAACTGGTTATGATCCCACACACATCATACTCTACCTGACAGTTGATAGAATGGTAATCCTACATGATCACAAAGCTTTGCGACTGTGGGCCAGGTGGGATGTTTATTGCTACATGCATGCTATCTGTGGCACCCAGTACCTCAAGGAAGAGGGTGATGTCGTAGAAGGCATGCATGCATGGTGTTAATTTTTTTCTTTGGTGTTCTAGGAAACAATATATATGATCCTCTATATGTTGACTATTTATATCAGGTGATCTTCTGTATGTAGACTCATTATATTAGGATGAAACAATAATATCTATTCAAGACCCAGGGGCCCTGACAGATGCACAGATGCAATGTGGTGTCACACACAATAAGCATGATGCATACAGTGTTAATAACATCACTCTGTGCTGCTCCATGTACAGTTGAGCCTCACAGTGCATTAGACATTTCCCACATACAAAACAGCAGCAAGGGTGGAGAAGGTCAGAGCTATCATGTCCACAGGTGGCTAGAGAAGCAATGACATGTCTGTCTATAGACACTGGGTTGGAATAAAGTCATAGGAAATGAAGGGGTCTCAGGATAGCAAGTGCTATGTGTTATAAATGATTTTCTATTTAGATGGATCTGTTACTGTGATTTGTGGCAAGTGCTGACTTGTTGCATGAGCACTTCAAGCCCCCACTAGCAAGAGTGGTACATGACTGCAGGACTGTAAACTGGATGGAATCTACTCAGGAAGTTGTCTGCCACTAAAGGAAGAGTATCATGGCCACCAGCAATGAAGGATAGCAGAGTATCATACACTTCCAGTTGTAGGCTCATAGGTTCATACTAAGCTTGCAGCTGAAGGAGTCCATCACAAAGCTCAGCTACATCACACAATACTGAAGAAGATTAACAATGCTCTCCAATAAGCAGACTTTCTCATCACATCACTGGTGAAAATTTGTAATCACCAATCCAGTCATACAGATTGGTTTAAAAGTTGCCAGGAAAGTATATATAAGTGACAGGCTATTTCAGAAATGGGGGTGCTATCTGATGTTAATTTGGTACTGTATGTTTAGGTGTCTAGCATGGATTTTTGCTTTAGTACTGGTTCTATGTAGGTGAAGTTGTTTAAAGAGTGATGGATGATTCATAACATCAAGGGCTAAGCAGAGATCACTCCTGGGGAGTCTGCATGGCACTGAGTAGAGCGACAGGATCTTTAATCTATCAGAGTAACTAAGGGTATGGAGGCCTGAGATTTGTCTGGTGTGGACTGTGTACCTAATGAAGATAGTGGTGCTGACACTGGCAATACCCTGTTTGAAGATGGTAGTGATGTGTGACTCCCAAGATCTAATAATAATGTGTCTCATAAGAACATACCCTTAGTTACTGTTTCACCTCCATTCTGGACTGGGTTGCAAGAGGTTGTCTAGATGATATTCTGGTACGCATGCAGACTGAGCCCGATTACTGCTCACATGTCAGTGGACAGCTGTGACATATAATCATGTAATGCCACTGTGTCGTCAGACTGACTCAGGTATCTATGTCTCATCATTATTGTCGACTTTTGCACAAGTGTCCTCACTGGCCTGTTGTCCTGCCCTGCTTTCTATAGGTGTCAACATAGCAGTGCTCTGCCTTGTGAATGCACAAAAGACACCAGCATATTAAGAAATAGGGGAGTGCTAAGTGAAAGACCAGCTCTGGTAGAGTTTTTACCTGAGTCTGGAATAGAAGACTGCCTTCCTGATATTGCTTTTACCCAGTGGATCAACCTTTCCAAAACCATGAAAAAACAGACTTGTAGAAAGTAGGTATCCCTATGTCTGTTCTGACAGTTTTCCCATTAATTGTTGTCGGTATAAGCAGTACAATCTACATTGTATAGACACAAATGCCTGGAAACTTAAATCTTCCCTAGACATCTGTCAGTAGGACCTTCCCAATCCTCTGTTGCTCTGCAGGCAACTCAATTGCACACTGAGCAGCAGCTCTTTACCCTAAACCGTCAACAGAACAAGCCTTTCTGTTATTCCTACATCATAACCTGATTTCACTTACCCACTCCCCATCAGTACTACCGTATAAACTTGCCATTATGGATGGTCACTTTCCTACCATTTCTCTGGCCAGCCTGATTGACTTGGGCATCTGCGGCAATGTAGTAATTGCCTCATGTATACTGACAACCACTTAGCCCTGAAACAAACAAATGCCATACGCAAGAGATGTAATCACACTATCAATTTGGAAACAATCCTCTCACATTACAAAAGACAAGTCATCAAACAGGTTGTCAGCTCATGCACTTCACTTCTCACACAAGTTCAGGACACAGCACATAAACCCACATATGCAGTGGTACTCACTAGAAGCCTACCAAAAGATCAGAGACCTCCCAAGTGCAAATTATCTGCACACACCTCAACATGTGTAGAAACCACTGCACTTAACAACACACATATCAGTGTCTCACCAAATAAACCCCTGAGGCAAAATGCCTTAAAACCTAATGTCTTGGTCATAGGAGACTCCACAGTTAGACACACAGATGTCCCCCTCACCAGCCTGGACAAGGAGAAGGTCACGTCCGGCTGCCTTTCAGGTGCCAGGATCTGTCAGATCATACATGCACTCAGGCCACTCAACAAGTACCTTTATGACTCTCTCATAGTGCATGTTGGGGTGAATGACTTCAGACATACCTCCCTGCACTATATGAAGAGAGACATGACTGAACACTCAGATTATGTGTCCCAGGCAGGTATGACCCTAGCCATAAGCAGCATTCTACCTTCACCCAGGATGATGTCACAATAAAAACAAAAAACGATTGACTTCAACAATTGACTTAGCTTCTGGAGTCATTCCAGGGGGATCTAGTATTGGTCAGCCTGGGAGGACATGGTCGACAGTCCACGCTACTTTGCTAGAGATGTCCTGCACCTGTCTCCACTAGGCTTTCGAATACTGGCTAAGGTGCTTCCTTCCCCCATAGTGCCTTTTTTAGGCAATGTCAAAATGACAAAATTTCTGACATAGCAAAATCCAGTGGAGACAAACTCAAGGTTATGCTGCTTAACTTTAGGAGTCTAAACATGAAACTGCACTCCCTGGAAGCACACCTCACCTTTGAAGATGCTAATGTGTGTGCAGTCACTGAAACATGGTTCAAGGTTGCAGAGAGCACCCCAGCTGTGCAAGGCTACAATACCTTCTACATATTCAGACTTCAGAATGAGCATGAAATAACCAAATGTGAAGGTATATCCATCTTCATTAAGCCAAGTATACCTCCAGACTGGTCAAATAGTATGACTCTCTGGAATTACTCCATGCCCAATTAACTATAAGCAAAGCACCTTACCACATCATTGGTAACTATAGGTCCCCTTCTTAAACCAGGAAAAGTACAGTACCTACCTGGACTTACTGGAGTCACTCACCATGCAGCCCAACAACTTGTCATGGTAGACTGCAATCATCCCTGTATCGACTGGGTAACATACACAAGTTCAGACATGCTCACCCAGAGGTTCTTGGACTTTGTCAATGCAAATGTTATGGAACAGACAGTCTGTACCCCCATGAGGGGCTCTAATGTCCTTGACATAGTATTCACCAACATAGGTGGTCACTGCACTGCCCCCTGTGTAATGCCCTCCCTGCAGGGGTGGCTCATGCTGTTGGACTGCAGGACTGCAGCTTCCCCAGCTGTAAAATGAAAGACAACAGAATTGCAAATAATTAACTGTGAGCCCCGGAACTTCACATGTGTGCTGGCGAGTTTCTATCCAGACTGACATTTAACCAGTCTGGATTACGAAGAGAAGGCATCAGTGTACAGATGCCCAGAAGTCTAAGGTTTGTGACTGCATAGACTGGAAGGAGATCAGACTGCAACATCTGCAGTCATGTACATAGATGGATAGCAACTGACTGGCTCCCATGAAGGGAATTTGTACTGCAAGGGAATTGGGTTCAGAAACTGCTGCAAGGGAATATACAGTTACTGGTGTGTGTGTGTGTGTGTGTGTGTGTGTGTGTGTGTGTGTGTGTGTGTATATGTATATATATATATATATATATATATATATATATATATATATATATATAGTTACTCAAGCTCAAACCCTGTACCTTGGGTACAGGTAGCAAGAGCCTGAATTCCCTACCCACCACCACTTGTCAATGCTGTTCAGATTTTTGCCTCATATTTTTGTTCTGTTCTCTTCCTCATAAAATTTGTGGCTTTCTGGATTTTTATATTCAGTGAAGGGTTGAATTCACCAAATAATGATAGGCATTTGAATTTCAGGCTTCATATTCTTCAGAAAATACATGGTAAAACAAAACATTTTATTCTAGCAATTTTCTAAGTTTATAAGATCAATATTTGAAAATTGTCCCTATTTTTGGGGCTGTATTCCACAATTATTGGCTTTGTCCAGGTTTTTTGTGCTAAGAGGTTAAAAGTTATGGTGAGAACTGAATTCAGTGAATATGTTTGGGGGCTGTATTCCCCCATTATTGCCTTTGTCCAGGTGTTTTGTGCTAAGAGGTTGAGAGCTATGGTGAGAACTGAATTCTCTAAATGATAGCCATTTACATTTCCTGTCTTTCAAGAAACAGCTGATTTGGCAAAGTGGTATGTTGCTCTGACTGTAGTGCACAGGGTCCTGGATTCAAGACTTGGCAATGAAATGCATGGTGGTAGCACAACATTTTATTCTAGCAACTGTCCAAGATTATACAAGCAATGTTTAAAATGTGTCCCTGGTTTTTGGGCTTTTGTCCCCCTCCCCCCAATAAATTTTGGATTTTTCCAGATTTCTTGTGCTGCAAAGTTGAGAGATACATTTGAGTGTTGAGTAGATTTTACAAGGAGCTGAGAGCTTCAGGAGAAGAAGAGTTTAGTGCTGCTTATGCTGAGTCAGCTTGCATTGTTAATTAATAGATTGACAGGTTGAATACTTGCTCTTGATGCAGAAGGCTGTGGGTTCTACTCCTACGGTATTTAGATCCATTGCTGATACTGTACTGTGTTGTACTTTTAAAGGGGGTGGATGTTGCAGTCTTGAGAATGTCATCTTTGGCAGAGATACTTAATAACTATGAACCTGTTATCAGTTTGCCATCCATTCCCTATTGCAATATTACTAACTTATCATTCTTTTAATGTAGCATAGACAATTTATTCCTCAAGGTCAACAAGCAATTTAGTTGTAAATGAAACAATGAAATATAAAGTTGTTTGCTAGCAGCAACCTCTTCATTAGTTACAGATCTCTTTAATGTGGAATTATTTAGATGACTTTTAATTCTGCAGAGATTGTGCATATTTACTGATTCTTGTGGAATGTAGAAGTTTGAGTAGACTTTTATGATGGAAATGTCCTGAATTGGGCAGTTTTGTCATTATTGGTGCATGCATTTTGTTTCATTGTTTACTGGAAAAATGTTCAAAACAATAAATTTAAAATGGCCTCTAACAACTGTACTGTATTATACAAAGAATATAGTTTTATACAACCAAGAAGGTGTTTATTGATTATCTGATCAGCTCAGGTATGCCCCCTCCCAGTAATTGGTTTGATGTGTTCGATTAGGAACCAGTTACATCAACTGTCTACAAGCACACAATTGTTTTGTTACTGAACATTTTCACTGATCGAGTGTGAATGCTATTGAAAGTGATGAAGCCAGAATGAAGCAATCACTTCTCTTAGATCTTTGTTTTTTTGGGGGGTGGTTACTTATTGTCCACACCTAGGGAGTTAAGTCCATCATGTAGGATTTCTGCCACACAATTCTCCCGGCTTACTTAAACCTCTCAACTGTCCAGATTTTCACAGAATTAATAGGTTTTTGCTTCTTATTTTTGGTTTGTTCCTCATAAAATTTGTGGTTTTCTGGCAACTCATTTAGGAATGAAGTCACTTAATAATGACAGACATTCAGTTTCAGACTTCATACCCTTCAGAAAAAATGCATGCTAAAGCAAGACCTGTTATTCTATCAACTGTCTAAGTTTATACAAGTACTGTTTGTTTGTACCCCCAGTATATTTGGCCTTGTCCAGATTTCCTGCATTCAGAGGTTGAGAGGTATGTGTAAATAAATCGCTTTACAGAATTAGGTATATCCAAACCTCTCAACTGTCCCTGATTTTGGCTCAAAATGTTGGTTTCCCCCTAATAATCCCTCCACAAAATGTCAATTTTGGAAGAAATGTGGGGTTTACAATTAATAAATAATTGCAATGATCAGAGTTACAGATTACTTTTATTTTAGAAATGCATGTATATTCTCTTATTTTGTCAGTTGCTCAACTTAACAGTACTAATATTAAAAAAAGTGTCCTTTCTTTGACAGGCTCCCTGCTGTATTGCGTGGCTATTTTATATTTTTGCATCACATTTTTGGTCTGTTTTTCATAAAACTGTGGTTTTCTGGCAAATTAACGGCAAATCATTAAAGATTGAATTTAGAAAATAATGACAGCCATTTGAGTTTCAGATTTCGTACCCTTCCAAAAATTCATACTAATGCAAGGCCTACTATTCTATTATCTTTCTAAGTTTATAAGAGCAATATTTAAAAATTGTCCTTATTTTTGGGCCTTTGTCCCATTTCTATTCATGGCTTTTTCCAGATTTCTTGCTCTGAGGTCGAGAGGTTTGACAAATGTGTCAGGGCCATCACCATCAGCCAGAGACATTTCAAATTGTGAGATACTTGTTGTACCCCATTCCCCCATGTAGTGACTCTGGATGTGTCCAAGCAAGGCAAGGAGCAGTTAAGCAGTGTAAGTGTGCAAAGTATCCCCCATCCAAAGGTAGACACAAGTGCTACACTGGCTTTTCATTGGTCCTTGATTTTGCAGAATGTTCTGGTTTTCTGTCATATTTTTATACTCTTGATTTATGCTTCTTATTCAGAAAATGCATGTTGTTGCTGTACCTGTTGTTCTGTGTTTAAGTAGCAATGCTTTAATGACCATCAGGTAAGCTTGTCTGAGATTGTAAGATGCAAGTAAGCGTTAATAAGCATACTGTTAAATAATTATCAACATTGAAAGCCTTTTTGTTGTTGCCAAGCAGAGAATATTTACATAACTAGGTAATGTACAAGCCTTAGGTATTGAAATGCATATGACAGTATTTGTAATAAAGGACAAGGATTACAGTATTTTCAAAAATTCATTACCTTTGTTGGAGATTTGCACTCATCTTTGCAGGCTTTACCCGTAAACTAAACAGAATGTCAATCTATCGTGTGGTCCATAACCTGTGCAGTAATCCTTTAAGCAATATATCTTGAGCTTGTTTGTTGTTTGCTGTTCATTTTTTACTTTGATCATGTTTTCCACATGAAACAAGTAGATAGTTGTTGTCAGGCAGCAGATATTTTTTGGATAAGTAACATTTCTACAAGTGGGGGTATTTGGTATCACAGAGATTGCTACTTTTAGCATATTACCGCGGTGGTGGTGCTGCAGTAGCATTGTTGCCTCACAGTAAGACGCTGTCTGGTTCGATTCTCAGCTAGAGTGTCTTCCTCGTGGAGACATGCATGAATGGGCGTACCTTCGTTGAAGTTGTGCATCAGGCCTGGCAAGCCGGTACGTAAAAATCAACTGCCAATCATTAGTGGACCGGAGTTCTGCTGTGGTGACCCCTAACCAGGAAAAGCCGAAAGACACAAACAAACCCGGTACTTTTATAAAGGTGAATATAAATTATAATTAGAACTGCAGTGCAAGGAGAAGTAATTTGAGTTGACTGCTGCTTGTTTTTTTTATACTTGATTTAGACTGGCATTCCAGTAATGTATTTAAAAAATAATTTATTTTTTCATGCCTCACAACCTTTTTTTTTCCATCTAGATATTAAGTAAGCTGCCATGTAGCCAATGGATTGAAATATTTTTCTTCTCCACTTCATTTTGTCTTGATTGGAGTCTCATAATTATGGTTTGGCACCCAGGGCAGCGTATTTAATTAAAGTCCCAGTTTTTGTGGTTTCAAGCATAGCTCCACCCCTTTCTAGTTGGCCACACCACTTCCCATTGGCCCCACCCATTCCACTGACTCATGCAGCCCCCCTTTGATTTGAAGTCACCAGCCGCTGCTGCCTCCTTGGTAAGGTCGGACCATAAATCAGTCTTATTTGAAGTAACTATTGGACCTCACACCCTGAAAGGAGCAAAAATCTAAGGAACTTCTCCAAAGCAAACTACAGCCTACTAAGTCATGATATAAAAAGTTTTATACCCCCTGCAATCACAGGCAATAATGACTCCTATGCAGAGATGTACACAAATACCCTGTATAATCATCTTAGCAACTGCATAGACTCGGCTGTACCTGAATTGATTAAAACCAGGCCCTCCTGAAAAAAGAAGCCACCTTGGTGGACATCTAGTATAAACAGATTGTATAACAAAAAGAAGAAACTGATGTCCAAGAACAAGAGACAACTGCCTCTGCAGAGGAAGAATTCCCTCCATAGTTTGAACAAACAAATCAGAAGTCTTATAAAGTCCTCTAAAGCTAATTGTGAAGTTAAAATAGCATCCTTAGCCAAGGACAATCATAAGGCATTCTTTAACTATGTCCAAAATCTAAAAGAGAGGGCTCAGCTATGTCCCGAATTGTTATGTATATGGTACCATTCACAATATACCAGAGGAAATTGCCAACCTGCTAGCTGACAGAGTTGGTGCAAATTTCACCCCTCCATCCCCACCAGCCATACCTCAAAGCATTCCTGACACCAGTTCTCTAACTAGTATCTCTAGAGATCATGTCATATCTGCACTCTCCAAGGCCAAAAACACAGCCTCAGTGGGACCAGATAACATCCCAGGTTGCTTACTAAGCAATCTAAAACAGGACCTAGCTGACCTACTTGCTGTTATCTTTAACAATAGCCTGAGAACTGGCTTTCTACCAGCAGAATCATGGAGAATAGCAGCAGTAATCTCCTTGCATAATTGGGGGCCATCTACTGATCCTGGGAACCAGTCATATCTGCAAGGCCATGGAAAGGACCACATTCATGGATAAAAGAGTGCTTAAAAATGTATAAGATACACCCTACACTGATTGACTTCATTACAGTAACCATGAAGCAGTGGCAGACCACTTTGCAATTAAGCCATGATAAAGGACAGATTATTATCTCAGGGATAAAAATTCAAAGGGGAATATTCCAGGGTAACTCTCTGTCACCATTGCTATTCTGCCTTGCCATTAACACATTAAGCTGTTTTCTTAACACCTTGGGCCATGGCTACAGTTTGGCTCCTAGAAAACAACAGTCTAAAGACTTCTCGTCTTCTCTTTGTTGATGATTTAAAACTGTATAGCTCATCAGATGAGGAACTGAAAGCACAGCTTCAGGTTTTCAAACCTTTTTCAGATGATATTAGAATGTCATTTGGTCTTGATAAGTGTGCAAAAGCAACCTTTAAAGCAGGAAAACTGCAGCTCAGGGAAAACATCAGTTTGGGACAAGAATGTGATATAAAAGAACTTGAGCAAGAGGGAGTGTATAAATACTTGGGAATTGATGAAGGGTCAACAATAAAACATGAACAAATGCGAATAAAACTTATTAAGCAATATTTTAGAAGACTAAAATTAATACTGAAAACACTGTTGATAGCTAGGAACAAAGTCCAAGCTATAAACCAATTTGCTCTTCCTGTCCTAATTTACAGTTTTGGAGTGACTGACTGACTGGCCCCAAAAGGTACTGGATCAACTGGACAGGAAAACAAGAAAAAAGCTTCATGCTTATCAAATGATTTATAAAAATCATTGTATACCAAGATCGTATCGTCCCCATTCTGAAGGATGTATAGACTGCCTCAAAACTTATTACATGTATAGATCTGCAATCATGGGACACCACACATATCTGCTGAGTTGACCTCACAAGACACAAATGTAGTGAAAGTTTTGAAATATGAGAAGAGTAAGTCTGAGATGACTTCCCTGCTTAGTTTAGCAGAAGCATATTGGTGTCAAGTGGGAATGGAAATCAAACCAGAAGTAGATAAAAAAGATTAGGCAGCAACTGAATGTGCCAAAAAACAAAAGAAAGAATATAAGGGAAAGGATCAGATGAGCAGGCAGGAAATGTGGAAATGTATAAATATAGTTGCAAGTATAGAAAACTCTTGTAACAACCTCCTGTTGATTAGGATCGACTGCAGGAATGATTAAGGAGAGATTCATTTAAACCAAAAGATGAAAGGTTAATATTGGCAACCCAAGATGGTGATCTATGTACACATTGGTTTACAAAATCCATTGAACATGTGGGAGAAACAGACAAATGTAGGTTTTGTAAAACAGACTCAGAAACAGTTGCACATCTTGTTGCTGTTTGTGATATACTAATGGCAGAAGGATTGTATACTGAAAGGGATAATAATGTGACAAGACTGCTGCACTGGGGATTCTCTGTGTATAGTGTACTTTTCTTTTCATGTGTTAAAATCATCTAGTATTCAGTGTTGTCTAGTGTATATAAATAGTGTACAAGCATGTGCATCAGCTACCTAGACTTTTTGTAATATAGTTGTTTTTTTTTCTTTAATATCTATCATGTCTTGTCTTTTTGTGCATGTTTTTCCTGTAAAAGAGTTGACACTTGAAATTTCATTTAAGTAGCACGTGTTTCCTAAATGACAGTAAAGTTTCTTTGAATCTTTGTCCATACATTATTATATTGAACTAGCTGAAAAACATTGGAAACATGAGCCACAAAGCATTATAGAAAATGTTAGAAATTATAGAAAAGTTTATATCATGTGGAATTACCCATTACTAACAGTTCAAAAATAGGTGCAAGAAAACCAGATATAGTAGTCCATGAAAAGAAGACAAAAGTAGCATTGATCACTGAAATTGCTACACCCAGTGACTACAGTGTGTTATGTACACAGAGACACAAAGTCATAAAATGCCAGGATTTATAGGCAGAAATGAGCACAATGTGGATGGATACCCAGAGAGTTCCAATAGTAGGAGGGCAATGCGTCTTATAAAAAAGGATTTACAACAGTACTTAGATATGTTGCTGATACATGTAACTCCATACAAATTGCAGGAGTCATTACTGGGCACATTGCAAGTGCTGGGAAGAGTACTTCTGGCTAACATCAAAGATTGAAACAATACTAATTTCATGAACTTTAATCATACTTAGACTTAGGAATGGGGTTCATTCCTGTCATGGTATTAGAAATCCAAAGATTTGGTGAAATTAAAAAAGAGACACAAAGTCATATAATACTAGGATTTTCAAGGAAAAACAAGAGGAATGTGGTAGAAAGATACTCAGACAGTTGCAATAGTAGAAGGAGCAACTGGTCTAATAAAAAAATTACAATTGTACTTAAATATGCTACTAGTACTTGTAACACTGTATGAATTACAGAAGAAGGCAATTCTGGGCACATTGCGGGTGCTGAGAAGAGCACTCTTAGATAACATCAAAGCCTGAAATAATACTAATTTCATGAACTATAACTGTACTGTGACTTAGGAATAGGGTTTATTCCTGTCAAAGTATTAGAAACCCAAAACACATGGAAAAATTAAACCAGGTGAGATCATATATGTACCAGTGTACCCTTTTTTGCTCCCTTTTACACATAAAATACATTTCCTCTGCAACCCACTAACCTCCTCCCATCTGAGTGTGGTGTCCTGCTAGAGAACTACATCTGACTTTTCTTTAATTGCTTTTCATATTACCCTTACCCTCTTTATTGCATAATCAAGCCTCCCTCACGTTACACATAATAACTATAACATCTCCTGTAAATCCATTCTCTCCTGTTTGTCCCTCCTTTTAATATTACCCGTGGAATTCCACTCTTATCTCTCCATCTTTTTGCTGACTCCTTGGTAATTTGCTCAAAGGATATTTAAGTGCACCCTGCAGGGTCATTCACCCTTCTCCCCAACAGTGAGCATAATCAGTTACCGTACAACATATACTCTGCTGTGGCTGCCCTAATTATCCAAACTTGGTACTTTAGCTAAAATCTCCTCCCCCTGATCACTGCTTTCAACCCCTTCCTGCCTACATATCAAACTATTCTCTATTCTCTTTTTTCGGCTTTTCCCGGTTAGGGGTCGCCACAGCGGAACTCCGGTTCACTAATGATTGGCAGTAGATTTTTTACGGGTGCCGAGGACAAAACTCAACGCCCAACTTTCAACGAAGGCACGCACATTCTACGCATGTCTTTTGAATGCCACTCAACCACGGGGAGGACATGCAGAGTCCACACAGAAAGTGCTCCAGCCGAGAATCGAACGGGAGAACCTCTTGCTGTGAGGCAACAATGCTACCGCTGCACCACCGCGTCTACTCCTGCATACTCACTATCCCCTCACCCTTCCCTTTCATCAACACCGCACTAGTTACAAGCATCACCTTATGTTATTATGGAAAATATTCATAGGTTCATAGTTTGATACTAGGCTATCTGCCCTAGGGCATTTATAAGCCTAGCCAGAGTGTGTTTGGCTTTCGCCACCCTTTCAGATTAGTTGACTGTGCCTCTGTATAGTAGGTCACAGAAGGTAGCCCTTTTAAGGTTAGTTTACTGTACCTCTGTCAAGCAGGGACACAGAAGAGATTCCAGGGGTAAACTTACGATCTCCCATCCACTCGTCAAGATTTCTCTTGAAGAGGGTCAGTGAGGGGCTCTGCCTATAGGTTCATAGTTGCATTGCATTGCATTATGCTCTAGGGAAGAGAAACACTTTCCCCAGCTGTTTAACAAGTAACACTATGTTATTAGCATGCACATACTAAACAAATATCTTCATACTCTAGGGAAGAGAAACACTTTCCCCAGCTGTTTAACAAGTAACACTATGTTAATAGTATACACATACCAATATTAATACTAGTACAGTTGGGTGAGTTATGTAAACTGAACTAACCAATCATATCCCATAAAAGAAAAGGTAAATTGTGAGAATACAAATACATAATTCTTGGCTCTCTTGTTTTGTCTGTTTTTCAAACACTGTCATGGTTCACCAAGACAAACCATGAAAGAAGAAACAAAACTGCTGCTTTCCTTGCTGAGCAGCATTTGAACACTTAGAATGCTTAAAGACAGAAAACTTTAGCTGTAACAGGCTAGGAAACAGACACTGCATGTGTCATTTGCAGCTGATAAACACAATGAGGAAATTGTTGGATGAGTGATACAACTCCCCATTGTGCCAAGTACAGATGTTGAGAGAGCAGATAAAGCAGAATGCAGTTTGTTTAACTTTCTGCACATCACAGTATCAGAAGGAGAAAGCTACACCAGTTTTACTGGCATAGATGGATAAACCACTGACAATGATCAAGGTGACCTGAGTTTAATTAGCATATTGGGCACCTGTTACACTTGATATGGTACAGAAGAAGAGAGGAATGATGTGGCTAAGCTGGCTCACCTCTCTTCAGAGGAAGGAGATGGAGGCATTTGTCTGAGCAGATATGCAGTGATAAAATCCCTGGTGAAGACCAGAAATCGTGCAGATGTTGTCTGCATGGAGGAGGGCAAGGAAAATCAATAGCACATGTGCAGGACGAGTATGTGAACACCACAATAGCCAATTACCTGCCCACCACTCACAGGTACATATGCAGAGGATGTTAGAACCTTGAAGAAAAACACATGACTACAGCAGTGCCAGCTTAACTCTATATCCCAGATGAACAAATGGGCCATTGGTCAATCCCCCCCAGGAGAAATGAACAGGTAAATTGAGTGAGAATATGAAAGCTTAATGGTCTCAGGGAGAGCAGCAAAAAAAACCCTTTATTTTCATTACTACATCGGGGAGATTTTTGGTGATAGAATTGTAAGCTGCTGCAAAGCAGAACCAGAATGTCATGTATCATTGTAATCAATAAATAAACTGTTTTTAGCCTAATCCCACATGGCAGAATCACTGTAAATTTATGACCTACCCCTTGGTATCTCCCCCCAACCTTCATTCACCTGTTACATCTGAGGACTATTCCCCTCTATGGATTATGGCACCCCACATGGAATACCTAGACAAATGCACTTCTGTCCCTCCCTGCCAGCACCTCTGACACCCAAGCTGGTAATCAGTCGGGTTGCCTGGGGCAAAGTTAGGGCTTTATCCCTCTATGCCACAATATTGGCCTTTAACAAAGTTTTGTTAAGAACATTTAAACATTGTTAAGCTCTAGTCTCACACTAACGTATTAACAGAGGCCAAAACAGAAATGCATTCAAAGCATTTTTGGAGCTTTAAAAGCTGTTATATACTTCTGTGTCATAAAAAATTAAATAAATGTACTTCACTGTCACATAAATAAATAAACAGCTAAAAGTATTACGTAATGAAGTGTCTGACATCATTTAATATCATTTGTCATCAGAGGGACACAGCTTCTGACCACTGTCTTGCATGGCAGTGCTCTTTTTGGCTTTCAGAGCTGTAAAAACATTGTGATTCTAGGGCAGTTAAAGCTTAATGTATAACAAAAAAATATGGTTGCTTTGCTCTTTAGGTGAATATCTTAAAAACCATGATTCAAAAGCATAACAAGTCAGTTATGATCAGCCAGTTATTGCTGTATTAACCTTTTCCCCAAGGAGCATTTGCTGAGAAAGAAGATTTCTCCTAAAATGTACTTTATTAAGCTATTGCACTGCTTCCCCTAAATTAAGTTAGGCCACACTTCTGCAACATTAAATCAGCCTTACCAACACAACATTTTTCTATGTGCAGAATTAAATATACGGGGGTCTTTAAAAAACTGAAAACAGGCCTGCTGAATCTAGCTTTGTTTATATGCTTGTTGTTTGTTTGCTTGTTATTTCCCTGGAAGCTAATTCCACCTAATACGCAACTTCTCAGCGCTTCTGTGGATCACTAGTGATATCTGCATTGCTTACTGTACTTATTTCCTTGTTTCACTTGAAAGAAAGTTACTGTTTGTCGTTTTTGCATTTAGTTACTTGTAACACACTGCACTCAAGTTACCTGGCACTTGCTCACTAAAGCAATTATATAAGTCAGCACTAAAAATTAAAAGCACTACACCCTCACTCCCCACTGGCCCTTGTTTTCAATTAAGGAATTCCCAATATTATTCTAGCATGTCCAAAGGTCAGTTGTCAATCTTCTCTCCGGTCCAGCTGGTGAATCTGGGAATCTTGAGGCAATGTTATAACTGCCTCATGTACACAGACAACCCTCTCCTCCTCCCACATAACACAAATACTTGCAACAGATGCAGCTATTTAGCCAAACTGGAGGCTGAGCTCTCTCAACTCAGGACTGGCAAGACCAGACAGGAGGAGAAGGCAACTACACACACCACAAAACCAGCCTCACATAATGCTACCACTCCACTGAATCAAACACATAAACACACAAAGACATACTCGGAGGCTCTGAGTAAAAATTTACCTAAACAGCAGAGGCCTCCAAAGCAGACACCCAAACAACTGCTACCTCAAGACACCCCACAAGCAACACATAAACCACAAAAGCAGTGTGCAAAGCAGTCACAGCCCTTAAGGCCAAATACAACACCAAACATACTTGTCATAGGTGACTCCATAGTCAGACACACTGACGTCCCACTCACCAGGCTGAACAAGGAGAGGGTCACAGTAAGCTGCCTATCGGGCGCTAAAATCCGCCACATAACACAAGCACTCGGGTCACTCCACGGCAAGTACAAATATGACACAGTCATTGTCCATGCTGGTGTGAACGACCTGAGACGTACCTCCCTAGACTACATGAAAAGAGACATAGAGGAGCTCTCTGATTATGTAGCCCAGGCAGGTATGACCCTAACCCTGACCAAGAATGATGCCACAATATAGAGACAAGATGACCAGCTTTAACAATTGGCTTAATGTCTGGTGTCATTCAAAGGGGATCCAGTGTCTGTCTGCCTGGGATGACATGCTTGACAAGCCACGCTGCTTCGCAAGGGACGGCTTGCACCTGTCACCCCTGGAATTCCGGATATTGGCTAAGGCTCTTGCCACCCCCATAGTGCCTTTTTTAGGCAAGGCTCAAATTCTAAACCTACCACCCTAGAAAACAAAAATGGGAAGAAACTGAGGGTAATGCTGCTCAATGCCAGAAGTCTAAATCTCAAAATGCACGCACTCGAGGCCCTTCTCAGTATGGAGAACATCGATGTCTGTGCTGTAACTGAAACCTGGTTTAAGGCTCTTGAGAGCACCCCGGCACTATTAGGTTTTACCTCATATCATGCGTTCCGGCCCCAAAACCCGGACCACACCACAAAAGGAGGGGGTGTATCCATATTCATAAAGGATACCCACACCTCCAGGTTGGTGGCAATGCACGAAGCTTCGGAAACCATCCAGGTGCAACTAACCATAGGCAAAACTGCTCTACAAATTGTAGCATGCTACAGGCCACCCTCTCAAACTCAGGAACCCCACACAGCCTTCCTGAAGACACTGGAGGGTATATATGTATCTCCGAACACCATCATATTGGGTGACTTCAACTACCCGAATATAGACTGGGAACATTACTCAAGCCCTAACTTTCTAGCCCAACGGTTCCTGGAGTTCATAAATTCAAATGCCATGGAACAGCTAGTCACTGTTCCCACGAGAGGAGAAAATATACTAGATCTCATTGTCACAAACATGGGGACAAAATGCTCCACACCGGAAGTATATCCCTCATTGGTGAGATCTGATTATAAACTAATCTCACTGGAAATCTACATCCCGCCCCCACCCCAAACAAAAAAGACCATAGTGAAGAACTTCTCTAAAGCAAACTTCACACTACTCAAGACTGGTGTGGTATCCTTCAAGGCCCCTGAGCCAGTGGAAACCACAACCCAAGCTGCGGAAGCCCTTACAAATGCCTTCTATGAACACCTCCAGGACTGCATGGATCAGGCAATCCCAAATAAAACCAAGACTCTTTCCACAAAGGGCAAACGTCCAGTCTGGTGGACCCCAGCCATTAACAAACTTTACAATAAGAGGAGAAAGCTATTACATGATAGAACAAAATCCATAAAAGGGAAGTCACCCCTGATCATTATTAGTAAAAATACGAGCACTCATAAAATCAACTAAGGCCAATTTTGAGAGAAAAATTGCCATGGATTCAAAGGACAATCATAAGGCCTTTTTCAGCTATGTTAGGAACCTGAGTGGAAACTCCCAGATATGCTCAGAATTAGTCCAAAATGATAAAAAATCACTGAACCCACAGACATTGCCAACATACTGGCAGACAGGTTCAGTGCAAACTTCACCCCTCTCCCCTAAAGGAGAGATAACTATCCCAGCCGAGTGTAGCCTCCCGGACATCTCAAATGCGCAGGTGAAAGCTGCTCTCTCTAAAGCTAAAAACACAGCATCAATGGGACCGGATGGTGTCCCCGGCTGTGTGCTACATGAGCTAAATGAGGAATTAAACCCGCACATAAGGCAGCTGTTTAATCTCAGCCTTACCACAGGATATGTGCCCAAGGAGTGGCGTACGGCAACTGTTGTCCCACTCCACAAAGGTGGCGCCTCTACGGACCCTGGTAATTACCGCCCCATAAGCTTAACAAGTCTAGTCTGCAAAGCTATGGAGAGGATCATAATGGAGCTCATAAACAAAGATATAGGGGACTTGCAGACATTGGACCCGACCCAGTTTGGCTTTGTCAAGGGAAGATCATGCCTTTTGAACTTGGTCGACTTCTTCGAAACAGTCACAGAGGCCATTGATGAGGGAAAGGCAGTCCATACAGCCTACCTTGACCTTGCAAAGGCTTTCGACACAATACCCCACTCGGGTATTGTAGAAAAACTTACCAGCTTAAATGTAAACCCATATGTCACAAGATGGGTTGCAAACTGGCTTAAGGACAGAACCCACAGGGTTAGAGTTGCTGGCGCTGTGTTAGACTCCAAGCTGGTCACAAGTGGTGTCCCACAGGGCTCGGTCCTTGGCCCCCTATTGTTTGGCATCTACTTCTCAGAAGTACAGGCCAACATAGGAGGACTTTGGCTGACAAAGTTTGCAGACGACTGCAAACTGGGCGCCATAGTGGAAAGTGCATCAGACACGGATATCCTTCAGAAGGGACTCACGGAAACAGATAGCTGGTGCCAGAGCCATGGCCTGAAGTTAAACGCCAAAAAATGTATAGTCATACCCTTCGGGAAAAACAAGGTAACCCCAAGCTACCATATAGGTGGCAATCCACTAAGCACAGAAGAGGTTATCAGGGACCTGGGGACCCAGGTTGACAGTGGCCTTTCTTTTGACACTCACATTGCTAAAGTGGTTAGAAAGATCTTCTACATTGCCCACCTGATCATGAAGGGATTCACATCCAGATCTAGTGAGGTCATTGTTCCCCTGTACTCTTCACTTATCAGACCAATGATCGAGTACAATGCCCCATTCGGGATGTATCTCACCCGACATCTGCAGCAATTGGAGAGACCCCAAAAGTTCCTCACCAAAAGGATAAAGGGACTCCAAAATCTGTCATATGCTGCCAGATTGAAGAAACTCCAGCTCTATTCAGTCGCATACCATCTGCTCAGAGGTGACATGTGCCTGACATACAAGGCCATGTCCAACCCGGAATTAATGGACATGCTCCACCTCAAAAATCCAAATCCACCAAAACCACTAGAGCAAGCGACTTAAACCTTAGCACGGATATAAATAGGACGTGCTGGAGGGATAGATTTATCACTCAGAGACTCCCTATGCTGTGGAATAAAATCCCAGTCCATGTGAGGCAGAGCACCTCGCTGACTCTGTTCAAGAGAAATCTAGACCTGTGGATGGGAGATCGTAGGTTTACCCCGGGAATCATCTCTGTGTCACTGCTGGACAGAGGCACAACAAACTAATGGGCACAGTATTTTTTCATATAAGGGGTGGCATAAGCCACAAAAATTTGGGCTAGGCTTATAAATGCCTTAGGGCAGATAGCCTTGTATAAACCTATGAACCTATGAACCTATGAACCTATGAACTTTCATTATTTCTAAGCCCCTTTTTGTTTGTCTTCCCATTACTTAAGTGATCTCAAGATCTATTCATATTTATTTATTTATTAACATTTGTTTACCAGGATTGTCTGACTGGACACCAGGTGTCCTTTTTCAGTGTAGTCCTGGGGAGAAAAACTCCACAATGTTACATAACATGTTATTTAGAAGAAAAAAACCTGTTACAAGATATGTAGGTGAGCCTAAGTACATTATATATACAATCAACTTCATAGAAGAGGAGAAAAAAAGAAGAAAAGTATGCTAGGTAATTGCATTGAGTTAGATCTGCATAGGGTAGAGTATAAAGCTGTAGAAACGTGTTCAATAGGGGTAGCTATGGATAGTAATAGTGCAGTAGAGGTGGGTTCAGGGAGGGTCATTGCAGTTACCTAAATGGTTTTCATAGAGTTGTGATTTGAAGAGTTTTTTGAATGTGGTAGAGTGGTTTTGATTTCTGATGTGTGGGGGTAGTGTGTTCCATATTTTTGCAACTTCATAAGGGAATAGAGATTCCCCTGAGCTATTTTTACATGAAATTACTTCTACTAGGGCTTTGTTACTAGAGCAAAGTTCCCTTTTATTACTATGGAAGTTTAGTAGGTCTGTTAGGGCAGGGGTTTTGTCAGGATGGTACAGTATTTGATGGGCTAAAATGATTTGATGGTAGTGAAGTAGATTAGGGAATTCTAACCAGTGTAGTTTATGTAGGGATTGGCAGTGGTAAGAGCGTGATTTAGCATTGGTTGCAAACCTAGCTATTTTGTTGTAACATGTTGAGAGTTTGTTACGGTCAGTTTTATTTAGATTTATTAATATTAGGGATGCATAGACTAGGGTTGATATGAGATGAGTTCTGGCTATGGCAGTTCTGGAATCAGGGGTTAGGAATTTGTTGCTACGATAAAGGCAGCCTAGTTTTTTGTGGACTTTGGAGATGGTTAGGGATATGTGTTTACTGAATTTAAGTTGGTGGTAAATTGTAAGTCCTAGTAGTTTGGCCTCAGAAACAGGAGTTATGGGGGTCTTATTGGCTGAAAGAATGAAGAAGGTGGGATCAAAGGTCTTTGTTGGGTTGACTAGCATTAGTTGTGTTGTTTTAGGGTTCAATATTAGCTGTGAATTGTTTAGCCAATTTTCTATTTCTGAGAATGATTCTTGAGCTCGGATTTGTAGCAGCTGAAAATTGGGTGCAGAGCAGATCAGGGTAGTGTCATCTGTGTGTTGGATTATTTTGGACTTATAGGTTCATAGATAGGTACTAGGCTATCAGCCCAAGGGCCTACGTAAGCCTAGCCAACAAGGTTCCCTGGCTTACGCCACCCAAGAAAGTTATTTTCCTGTGCCACTGTTGAGCAGAGACACAGAAGTGATCCCCAGGGTGTATTTCCTATTTCCCATCCACTCATCAAGATTTTTCTTGAAGAGTGCTAATGAAGAACTTTGCTTGACATAGATGGGTAGCCTGTTCCAGAGTATGGGAAGTCTCTGGGATAGGAATCTATCCCTCCAGCATGTCCTGTTTATTGTGGTGACAAGGTTTAGGTCCCTAGAGCATGTAGCTTGGAGGGATTGGGATTTCTTTAGGTGTAGCATGTCCAACAGCTCTGGGTTTGACACAGCTTTATATGTTAGGCAGAGATCACCTCGGAGTAGGCGATATGCTATGGAGTAAAGCTGGAGTTTTTTGAGACGGTCAGTGTAGGGCATTTGTTTGAGTCCAGTAATCCTCTTTGTGAGGTACTTCTGTGGCCTTTCCAGCTGCTGCAGATGTCTTGTGAGGTACATTCCAAAAGGGGCATTGTACTCTATAATGGGTCTAATGAGTGATGAGTAGAGGGTAATGATGACCTCTTTTTTCCTGGATGAGAACCCTTTTATGATGAGGTGTGCCACGTAGAAGGACTTCCTGACTACTGTGGCGATGTGACTATCAAAGGAGAGATTACTGTCCACCTGGGTCCCAAGGTCTCTTATCACGCATTCAGTGTTAAGTAGATTGCTGCCTATGTGGTAGTTCATGCATACAGAGTTTTTACCAAAGGGGATGACACTGCACTTTTTGGCATTGAGCTTGAGGCCATGGCTCTGACACCAGGCATCTGTCTCAGAGAGGCCCTTCTGTAGGATGTTCACATCGTTTGGGGACTTGACTGTGGCTCCTAGTTTGCAGTCATCTGCAAACTTCATTAGCCAGAGGCCTTCTGTGTTAGCCTGTACTTCAGAGAAGTAGATACCAAGCAGGAGCGGTCCCAGGACAGAACCCTGTGGTACTCCACTTGTCACTGGTTTGAGGTCAGATATGGAGTCTGCAACTTTTAAAGTGTGGGTTCTGTCAGTGAGCCAGTTGGCAACCCATCTTGTGACGTAGGGATTTATGTCTAGTTTATTGAGTTTAGCTATAATTCCAGAATGGGGGATGGTGTTGAAAGCCTTGGCGAGGTCAAGATAAGCTGTGTGAACCACCTTACCCTCATCTACGGCTTTGGTGACTGCCTCAAAGAAGTCGATCGGGTTCAGGAGGTATGATCTGCCTTTCACAAACCCGAACTGGGTGGGATCCAGAGTTTGGAGGTTACCAATGTCTTTGTTTATGAGTTCCATGATGATACGTTCCATGGCCTTGCAGACCAGGCTCGTCAGGCTAATAGGTCTATAGTTCCCGGGATCAGTGGTGGCTCGCCCTTTGTGGAGTAAGATAACTGTTGCTGTGTGCCATTCAGTGGGCACAAAGCCTGATGTGAGGCTATTATTGAACATGGTGCTTAAATGAGGAGCCAGTTCATTCTGAAGTTCGTGTAAAACGCAGCCTGGGATGTTGTCCGGTCCCATGGATGCTGTGTTTTTGGCTTTAGAGAGTGCAGCTTTTACCTGCGTAGTTGTGATTACAGGGACTCTGCATTCTTCCTGTATAGATATGGGCCCTTTAGGGGGTGAGGGGGGGGGTAAAGTTAGTACTGAACCTATCTGCCAGGATGTTGGCAATATCAGTTGGTTCTGTAATTTTCGTGCCTTTGTGCTGTAACTCAGAGCAGATCTGGGTGTTGCCATTGAGATTCTTGACATTGCTATAGAATGCTTTGTGGCTGTCCTTGGAATTAGTGGCAATTTTATTTTCATAGCTAGCTTTGGAGGATCTTATAAGGGATCTCAGCTTCTTACTGAGGCTGACCAGGGAGCTCCTCCACTCATGGGATTTTACTCTCTTTTGCAACAATTTCTTCCTTCTGTTGTACAGTTTGTTTATGGCAGGGGACCACCAGATTGGCTTCCTTTTTTGGAGGATAGTGTCTTGGTTCTGTTTGGGATAGCACGATCCATGCACTCATGTAAGTGCTTATAGAGTGCATTTGTGTAGGATTCAGCAGTTGTAACTGTATTGTCCATCTGCATGGGTGTCATGAAGTTCACTACTTCTGTCTTAAGAAGCATGAAGTTGGCTTTGGAGAAATTTTTTACTGTGGTTTCCATAATGGGGGGTGGGGGTGGAATGTGGATATCAAGGGTGATTAGAGTTGACTTCAGGTGTGGTCACTCATGTTGGTAATGACTAGGTCTAGGATATTGTTGCCCCTGGTGGGTGTGTGGATAAGTTGATCTAAGGCATTGGAGTTTATGAATTCCAGAAAGCATTGCGTTAAGGAGTTGGTACATGAGTAGTTTTCCTAGTTAATGGTGGGGTAGTTGAAGTCGCCCATTATTAGAGTGTTTGGTTGAACCCTAATATTTCCAGTACATCAAGAAAAGAGGAGTGGGAATCCTGGGACATGGTGGGGGATCTGTAGCAAGCTACAATTTGGATTGCAGTTTTGCCAAGAGTTAGTTGCACTTGGATAACCTGGGATGCATTATGCTGAGCAACTAGCCTGGAGGTGTGGATATCCTTAATAAATATGGACACACCCCCACATTTGGTGTTTCGGTCCAGGTTACATGGCCAAAAAGTGTGGTATGAGTTATAGCCTGGTAGTGCAGGGGTGCTCTTTGTGGTTGCTAAGTGGAGTGGGTTTGTAAAGACATTGAAAAGAAGGGGACCAAGTATTGAACCTTGCGGTACACCACATTTGACTGAAAGGGGAAATGAAAGGAAGGTGTGCCATTTAACAGACTGAGAGTGGTAGCTTAGGTAGCTACAGAACCATTATCAAGGTTCAGTCTGGAAAGGGAGGATAGTAGTTTATTGTGTGAAACTGTATCAAATGAGGGCAGTGGTGGTGCTATGGCCAGATCGAAATCTGTGTTGAGCTTGTGAAAGTAGGTTGTTGGAGAGTAGATGGGACAGGAGTTGGTGATGGATACATCTTTCTAGGATTTTTGATAGGGGTGAAAGAATTGCAATGGGGTGGTAGTTGGATAGGTCAGTGGAGGTGCTGCCCTTATGAAGGGGAATGATGTATGAGGTTTTCCATAGTGATGGAACATAGCACTCGTTGATGGATCTATTTATTAGTATTGAGATTGGGTAGGATATGGTCTTAGATGCAAGCTGGAGGAATTTGCCTGGGAGGTTATCAACAGCAAGGGTGGTTGGCTTCAGTTTGGCAAGGAGTTTTTGTATGGTTGATGTAGATACTGGCTTGAGTGAAAAGGGGGTGGAATTTAGTTTGGCTTTGATGTCTGGTAAGGGGATAGTGGGGCTAGTATCATTTATTAGTTTTAGTATGGTGGAAGTAAAATAGTTGTTAAAGCTGGATCATGTCAAGGTTGGTACCTTCTATGTTTGGTGGTGGTGTGGTGTTTTTTCCAGGATAGAGGATGCCATTCACTGCAGCCCAGAATTTCTGTGGCTTGTTACTATATTTATTTTGTAGGGTTAAGTAGTAATTTTGTTTGTCTTGCGGATTGTTGTCAGAAAATGATGACAGACATTGAGTTTCAGACTTCATACCCTTCAGAAAAATCCATGCTAATGCAATGCAGAAACTTTTGCTCTATCAACTAAGTTTGTAAGAGAAATGTTTAAAAATTGTCTCTATTTTGGGCCTTTGTCCCCCATTTGTCTAACCAAATGCTAATGAAATTAAGATTAGAGACTGATGGAAACTATCAGGGTTAACAGAGATGGACTCACTGGAGGTGACGAGAGGAGGGGAAGGAGGTTGGCAAAATGGTTAAGGTATTTATCTTACAGACACAAGGTGCAGGGTTTGATTCTCACATGAGGTAATTGGCTAACCTCAAACTGGCCCATAGGGGCAGTTAGCATTGTGCTAACCTATGAACCTAAGAGATGTAAAGCATAATCATTTTATTCAAGACATGATGCAGCATATTTTGAAAGTGACTAGAGAGTAAGGGGTAGACTTAAAGCCTATGGGATATGATAAAAACAGTCAGTAGAGGAAGGCAAAGGGAAGAAATGGTAATGTAGAACAGCAGATGACAGGAATAAGATAAGGGAGTGGTTGAGGTAGCTGGAAAGAATACAGCGAGAAATAGATGGGATAAAGGTAGATCAGGAAGTGGGTGCACTTATAGGTAGGGGTGGCACTGCAAAGAATGACAGAGGGATGATGAGTTAAGAGTAATACTGATGACTAGATTGTGAAAATATCAAATGGAAGGAATGTTCGGTAAGGGACTAAAGTCTGCATAGCAGGAGATAAGGGATGGTATGGAACAGGTAGTGAGATGATGATGAACTTTTAACAAAAGCTGTACAAATCATGAAAGAAGGAAAAGACACTTTTGGAGGGGTGTTTGAGACTGTGGGAGGGGGGCCAAGGTTTTTCAGAAAAGAAAAGGGCCAAGTGCTAGGCAGAGAAATTGATAGAGGTGGGAGATTATTTTGACTATTAGAAGTCTGAAAACAGGGAAAGCATATGGATCAGATGGTTTGTCTTCATAATTTTATAAAGTGGTAAGGAGAGATTACTTGGAAGAATTATTTAATAATGTGGTAAGGAGAGAGTACATGGATGAATTATTTTATAATGTGGCAAGGAGAGAGTGCATGGAGGAATTATTTTAAAGTAACACTTGATTTCTTTAATTAATCTGGAAGCCAAAATATGTGCTAAACTCCTGGCAGATAGATTGGGAAGTGGTTATGCTTAGGGTACTACAGGAAAGAAGTTTGTCACAGAGTAAATACTAAGTATGAGTCATCAATTCTTTATATAGCAGCAAACAGAGGAATCTCCCATGAGGTTAGGGTAAGAAATGGCACATGACAAGGCTGTCTTCTGTTCCCATTACATTTTATAGTACTCACTGGAATTCTGATACAGTACCTAAGGAGGGATTTTGAGGAAGTGAGGGTATTGAGAAAGACAAAAAGAGAAACACTGTTTACAGGTGACTGCATGGTACTACTTTCAAGCCTTCTGGAGACCCTACTGATAGTGTTGCAGGAATTTAAGCTATTTAGAGAGCAGTTATAAATGCAGATTCCTATGGAAAAAAGTCAGTTGACTGTATGGGAGAAAGTGATGAGGAATGGAAACTGCCTTGGTGATGGAAGGGGCTATGCACTTAGGATTGTCAGTACCCATATGAAGATTTGACTAGGAAGGGGAATTAGAAAGCAGTTCTAGACACGTTTTCTTTGCAGCTCAATAGATGGAGTAGTAAGGGTACCCACTTTTCTATGTGGAATTGAATATCCACATACAGAGTATGATGAGTCTTTCCCACATCTCACATATTGCCAGATACATATCATCACTAGTCCTGGGGTGAGGGTGAGCCACAGTATCCAGGAAACATATGACAGACTTGTATGAATAGGAGAGGGAGCTGATTTGGAAAGCAAAAGCTAAGGCAGAAGAAAACTTGGGAAGGAGAAAAATTGTGGTTGATGTGCTTGGAAAGAGAATGGGTTGAAGGGAGAAGAAAAAGCAAGCGGGAGATGCAGAAAATCCTGGCATGGACAAGAAAACTGGAGAAAAATGTTGGGGAACCATATTTTAGGAGAGAGGAGAAATTAAGAGAAATGTGGCTGTAGGAGTGAGGCCAGCTTTGGGAATTCAAGATTAAGAAATGGTATGATATAGGTGAGAATTGGCTGGAGGATATACTATCAGTAGAACATGAGGAGGATAAAGCTTTAAGAGGTTCCAACAGATTAAGCAATAACTGCGAAGCACAGGCCTGGTGGTAGTATGAGGGACTCAAAAACTGGTAAGGGAATGGAAAAATTAAGGCAAAGGAACATAGATTCTGTGTGACTGTAGAGAATAAGTGTGGTGACTTTGAGAAAGAAAAAGGTTGGATAAAAAAGGATTTTTCATTCATATGTTCATATGTTCATAGGTTCACATGTTGGTACTAGGCTATCGGCCCTAGGGTCTATACAAGCCTAGCCATAACAATTCCCTGGTTATTTCTTCCCACAGTATCTACTTCATAGGGTGTATACTAGGCTAACGACCACAAGGGCCTTTTTAAGCCTAGCTATGTATTCTAAATGTATCTGACATGTTTATGGACCTTAATTCTAAAGGGTGTATGTAGACTATGGTTTGGGCCTTCAAGCGTTTATAGGCTGCCTCTGTCCATTAGGGACACAGGTGCCAGACCAAGTCTGAATTTCTTTTTTTCTCAATTGTTTTTATTGAACATTTTAACAACAAAACATTTTTTTTGTTCTTCTTTTGGCTTTTCCCAGTTAGGAGTCACCACAGCAGAACTCCGGTCTGCTAATGATTGGCAGTAGATTTTTACAGTGCCGTGGTAACAGCCCGACACCCAACCTTCAACGAAGGCATGCCCATTCACTCATGTCTTTCGAATGCCACTTGACCGCGGGGAGGACATGCAGACTCCACACAGAAGGCGCTCCAGCTGAGAATCGAACGGGAGAACCTCTTGCTGTGAGGCGACAACACTACCGCTGTACCACCACGGCTTCTTTCGATATGTATATTTGTTTTATAATATTTCTATTATCATATATTAATGTTTTAACAACAAAACATTAATATATGATAGAAATATTATAAAACAAATATACATATCTAAAAAATAGTAATAAACAACTAAAATAACTATTTACAGTGGTGTCTACTGTAAAGCAAAGCTTTTTAAACATAAAATGAAATGTGATGAGTAGTTGTTAACTAATTATTATCATCTGTTTATCCAGCAGTTCTTTGAATTTCAACTATATATTATATGAAGAGGTGATTCTAGATGTTCTTGTCTTGATCGTGGCAGACCAAGTGTGAATTTCTGATTTCCCATTCGATGGTTCAAATTATGCTTGAATTGGGTTAGGGAAGAACTCTGCTTTACATGGATGGGAAGCTTGTTCCAGAGAAGGGGTATTCTCTAAGCTACATACTGGTCCATCCGACATGTCCTATTTATGTTGCAAGCAAGGTTTTGTCCTATTTAAGCAAGGTTTAAGTCCTTAGATCAGGTATTTCTGATGCTATTTGTTATGCAGATGTGCAGAAGGTCCATCCAAAGATGCTTTGTATGCCAGACATAGATCACCCACTCAATAGTCTGTAGGAGATTGAGTACAGGGACAGAGTTTTGTGGCGATCTTCATGGGACATATTGTTTATGCCTGTCCCCTTTTTTATGAGGAACCTCTGTGAATGTTCCAGTTGTTGCATGTGCCTAGTCAGTTACATACTGAAGGGAGTCTTGTACTCAATGATTGGTCTGATGAGGGCCAAATACAGTACAATAATGACTCCCTTGGGTGAAGATGCCATACCCTTATTTATAAGTTGTGCAACATACAATATGCTTACTACCATAGACACATGATGGTTGAAGGCCAAGTTACTGTCTACATTGTGCCACAATCCTTGACTACTGGATCTACTTTTAAAGGGAGTGCTATCAATGAGGTAGTTTCCAGGGGTGGCCAACTTCCCTGAGAATACTATTATGCATTTCTTGACATTGCGTTTCAGATGGTGCCCCTAACACCATTTATTTGTCCGAGTCAGCCCTTCTTGCAGGATATTTATATCTTGGAGGATTCTGTAATTGCACCTTTTGCTAGCATTAGCCTTGACTTCAGGGAAATAGATGTCAAAAAGGAGTGGACCCAGCAGAGAGTCCTGGGGGAACTCTACAAGTGACTAGCCTCCTTGTGGAGGTGGACTCCCATGTCCTAATTTCAGCCAGCTATCCATTGGGTGACAAAGGGGTTTATACTTCATTTCATGAGTTTGTCTACAATGTCCATGTCAAGTATTGCATCAGATGCTTTGGCTAAGTCAAGGTAGGCAGCATATACCATATGTCCTTGTCCATTGCTTTGCTGACCTTCTTGAAGAAATCCACCAGGTTGAGCAGGTATAATCTACCTTTGAAAAATGAAACTGTGTTGTATCCATTGTCTGATGTTTTACTATGTCATTGTTAATAATTTCCATAATTCTTTTCATGGCTTTGTATATGAGACTAGTCAGTCTTATGAGTTTGTAGTTTCTATGGTCCATAGATGGGCCACCCTTGTGCAGAGGGATGACCTTTGCTTCTTCATTTGAGTGACATGAAACCTTTCCAGAGTTTGTGGTTAAATAGTGATTCTAATAGTCCTAATAGGTTATACTTCATTGTATTTAGGAGACATCCTGGCATATTATCAGGGCCAGCTGAATTGGTATTCTTGTCCTTAGAGAATGCTTTGAGAACCTGCTCTCTAGTAATAGTTGGGGGGTGGCATATTCAGTGGTATTTCAAGAGGCGTGGCTGGGGGAGAGAGAGAAGGGTAAAAATGGAGAGGGATTTGTTGGGCAATAGATTTACTATATATTTTGTCTCATTGTAGGTGACGCCATTTACAATTATTTATGCACATTGTTGTGTACTGCCTTTGAGGTTATGGACATAGCTAAAGAAAGCTTTATGGTTGTCCTTGACTTGAGAGACTATTGTTACCTGAAATATGGCTTTGGTAGACTTGATTTGTTCTCTGAGTTGCTGGTTTATATTAACAAGAGATTTTTTATCCTGCTAGGCATTGCACTTCCATATCGTTGCCATGACTTTCTTGCTGTTGTTGAACAACCTATTTATATTGGGATCCCATGAGGGTTTTTTGTTTTTTGTGTTTGTTTTGTGTGCCTTCCTGGTAGGCATAGCTGTCTTTGTGCATCTGGGTCTCAGTGAACAATTCTGCATAGGCATCAGTGTTCTCAGGGCTTGATGGGGCTTAAAATGTTGCCAGATTATCATTTAATAGGAGGAGAATTGCCTTAGAATAGTTCCTAAATGTTCCAGGGTCAGTAGGTGTCACAGGCTTTGTTTTTATTTCAAAGCAGAAAGTTTTATGATCTGACCTCACCAGACAGGGCATTATACAGGGGTGGAGGGATGCAGCATTCTCACATGTGAGTAAGCACCAAATCCAGTATGTTCTCTCCCCTAGTGAGTATATGAACTATCCGGTCTAGGGTATTTGCGTTGACAAAGTCCAGGAATCTCTGGACCTGCACGTGTAGAATTGTGTATGATTCATAGTGTATAATGGGTAGCTAAAGTCACCCATGAATATGGTATTGGGTTGAATGGTGAATGATTCCATTAAGTTCAAGTATATGTTATGGGTTTCCTGGGTCATAGAGTGGAACCTATAGCTTGCAAGGATATGGTATGTGACTCTTCCTATGGTGATCTAGATGTGGAGAAGCTCAAGCACATCATTCTGCTCAACCAGCCTTGTGGTATGATTGTTTTTTATGTAAATTGAGACCCCCTCCAGTCTTAGTCCCTCCCTATACAGTAGCTGATCTAAATGTGTGCAAGGCATTGTAGTCCTGCACTGTTGGGATGCTCTCTCTGGCTTTAAAATATGTCTCGGTAACTGCACAAGCATCTGCATTCTTCAAGGTGAAGTGAGCTCGGAAGGAGTGGAGTTTCTTTTTTAGGCTCCTGACATTGAATAGTAGCACATTTGGATTTTCTAGAGTTAGTTTTCCTATGTTGGAAGTTTTGAGAGTCTGGATTTGCCTAGAAAAAGGTACAGTGGGGGTGGGGGGTGGGCAATGTTTTAGCCAAAGCATTTATAGCATTTACTGTCTGTTTTTCCTCTGTTTTCTGCAAAAAAGAAAGAAAAAAAAAAAAAAAAAAAAAAAAAAATCTTGTTTTCCCGCCTTACTGAACTAGAATAGTACAGTCTTCAGAGTTTGCTGATCTCTGGGCTTTGTCTTGGTTCCAGTGCTATTCCATATCCTTATTTGGATAAAAGGAAGCGTCTTTGTTCACCAGTGGGAGTGGGGAGCACTGAGCGGCCTATTTGTCCCTAGAGGAGTGGTTTACAGCCAGAAACTTGTAGTCTATTGGCCATTTTGGGTCAATTCCTAGCTCTTTTCAGCCCCCTGTAATAAAGCCCGCTTTAGCGCGCTTTTTCGCTTGTATTCAACTCAGCACAGCTCCTCGTGGTGTACTGCAGAGTTCTACAAGCAGCAGAGAGCAAAAGAGTGACTTTTTCCTGATTTAAGTATTTTTTTCTGGCTTTTTGATTATTTACTGCTTAGCGACTGCTTTTTCGCCTGTTTATACAGCTCTGCATTCTATTTAAACTGTTTTTGTGTTGATTAACTGTTTTGCACTTTTAAAAAAGTTATTTGTTGCTTAATTTTACTTGTAGGCTAACACACTCAAGTGCGCTAGCCGTTTAAAAGCATTCATAGCATTTACTGTCTGTTTTTCTTCTGTTTTCTGCAAAAAAGAAAAAAACAAAAACAAAAATCTTGTTTTCCCGCCTTACTGAACTAGAATAGTCCAGTCTTCAGAATTTGCTGACCTCTGGGCTTTGTCTTGGTTCCTGTGCTATTCCATATCCTTATTTGGATAAAAGGAAGCGTCTTTGTTCACCAGTGGGAGTGAGGATCACTGAGCGGCCTGTTTGTCCCTAGAGGAGTGGTTCCAGCCAGAAACTTGTAGTCTATTGGCCATTTTGGGTCAATTCCTAGCTCTTTTCAGCCCCCTGTAATAAAGCCCGCTTTAGCGAGCTTTTTCGCTTGTATTCAACTCAGCACAGCTCCTCGTGGTGTCCTGCAGAGTTCTACAAGCAGCAGAGAGCAAAAGAGTGACTTTTTCCTGATTTAAGTATTTTTTTCTGGCTTTTGATTAATTAGTGCTTAGCGACTGCAGTTGCGCGTGTTTATACAGCTCTGCATTCTATTTAAACTGTTTTGTGTTGATTAACTGTTTTGCACTTTTAAAAAAGTTATTTGTTGCTTAATTTTACCTGTAGGCTAACACACTCAAGTGCGCTAGCCGTTTAAAAGCATTTATAGCATTTACTGTCTGTTTTTCCTCTGTTTTCTGTAAAAAAAAAAAAAAAAAAAATCTTGTTTTCCCACCTTACTGAACTAGAATAGTCCAGTCTACAGAGTTTGCTGATCTCTGGGCTTTGGCTTGGTTCCTGTGCTATTCCATATCATTATTTGGATAAAGGGAAGCTTCTTTGTTCACCAGTGGGAGTGGGGAGCACTGAGCAGCCTATTTGTCCCTAGAGCAGTGGTTCCAGCCAGAAACTTGTAGTCTATTGGCCATTTTGGGTCAATTCCTAGGTCTTTTCAACCCCCTGCTATAAAGCCCGCTTTAGCGCGCTTTGGCGTGATTTAGCGCGGAGTTGCCCATAGAGCACCAGCGGGCAGCCGGTTAAACAAGGTTAAACTATTTCTGGCTCCGTAAAGTCTGCTCTTCAATTTTTCCCTTAGAACTTCTCTACTTGCAATCTAAACAGTCTATTCTCTATCTCAATAGCTCAGCACTTGCTCCTAAAGCATTTTTATATAGGTAAAGTACTTGTATACTAAACAAAGTACTACATTAGCCTAGAATCCCTTGAGTACCCATTTCCCTATAGGTCCCTTCTGACTCAGTTACACAGCAAACTTTTTCACTTTTTCTAGCATGTCGAAGGGTCAGTTGCTAGCGTCCTCTCCTGTTCAGCTGGTGAATCTGGGCATCTTGAGGCAATGTTACAATTGCCTCATGTACACAGACAACCCACTCCTTCTCCCACAAAACACAAATACATGTGAGAGATGCAACTATATAGCCAAACTGGAGGCTGAGCTCTCTCAACTCAGGACTGGCAAGACCAGACAGGAGGAGAAGGAAACCACGCACACCACAAACCCAGTTTCACATAGAACTATCACAACTGCAAAACAAACACATAAACACACAAAGACATACTCGGAGGCACTGATCAAAATCTACCAAAACTACAGAGGCCTCCAAAGCAGACACCCAAGCAACTGCCACCTCAAGACATAAGACATGCAACACATAGTTCTCATAGTCAGTGTGCTAAACAGTCACAGCCCTTAAGGCCAAACACAATGCTAGACACACTTGTTATAGGTGACTCCATAGTCAGACACACTGACGTCCCACTCACCAGACTGAACAAGGAAAAGATCACAGTTAGCTGCCTGTCAGGCGCTAGAATCCGCCACATAACACAAGCACTCAGGTCACTCCACAGCAAGTACAAGTATGACTCAGTCATTGTCCATGCCGGTGTGAACGACCTGAGACGTACCTCCCTGGACTACATGAAAAGAGACATAGAGGAGCTCTCAGATTATGTAGCCCAGGCCGGTATGACCCTGACCCTGAGCAGTATCCTACCCTCACCAAGAATGATGCCACAATACAGAGACAAAATGATCAGCTTTAATAATTGGCTTAATTACTGGTGTCATTCTAAGGGGATCCAATGTCTGTCTGCCTGGGATGACATGCTTGACAAGCCACGCTGCTTCGCAAGGGACGGCTTGCACCTGTCACCCCTGGGCTTCCGGATATTGGCAAAGGCTCTTGCCACCTCCATAGTGCCTTTTTTAGGCAAGGCTCAAATGATAAACCTACCGCCCTAGAAAACAAAAATGGAGAAAAACTAAGGGTAATACTGCTCAATGCCAGAAGTCTAAAACTCAAGATGCATGCCCTCGAAGCCCTCCTCAGTATGGAGAACATCGATGTTTGTGCTGTGACTGAAACCTGGTTCAAGGCTCCTGAGAGCACCCCAGCACTATCAGGTTATACCTCATATCATGCGTTCCGGCCCCAAAATCCGGACCGAACTACAAAAGGAGGGGGAGTATCCATATTCATAAAGGATACCCACACCTCCAGGTTAGTGGCAATGCACGAAGCATCGGAGACCATCCAGGTGCAATTAACCATAGGTAAAACTGCCCTACAGTTTGTAACATGCTACAGACCACCTTCTCAAACTCAGGAAACCCACACAGCCTTCCTGAAGACACTGGAGAGTATAAATGTCTCTCCAAACACCATCATATTGGGTGACTTCAAATACCCAAACATAGACTGGGAACATTACTCAAGCCCCAACACCCTAGCCCAAAGGTTCCTTGAGTTCATAAACTCAAATGCTATGGAACAACTAGTCACCATTCCCACAAGAGGAGAAAATATACTAGACCTGATCATCACAAACATGGGGACAAAATGCTCCACACCGGAAGTATATCCCTCATTGGTGAGATCAGACCATAAATTAATCTCACTGGAGATCCACATCCCGCCCCACCCCAGCAAAAGACCACAGTGAAGAACTTCTCAAAAGCAAACTTCACACTTCTTAAGACTGGAGTGGTATCCTTCAAGGCCCCGAGCCAGTGGAAACCACAACCCACGCTGCTGAAACCCTTACAAATGCCTTCTACGAGCACCTCCAGGAATGTATGGATCAAGCAATCCCTAATAAAATCAAGACCTTTTCCACCAAAGGCAGGCACCGGTCTGGTGGACTCCAGCCATAAACAGACTCTACAACAAGAGGAGAAAGCTACTACATGACAGAGCAAAATCCCTAAATGGGAAGGCATCTCTGATCAATACTAGCAAAAAACTACGATCACTCATAAAATCATCCAAGGCCAACTTTGAGAGAAAAATCGCTAATGACACAAAAGACAATCATAAAGCCTTCTTTAGCTATGTTAGAAACCTGGGTGGAAACTCCCAGATATGCTCAGAATTAGTCCAAAATGATAAAAATTCACTGGACCCACAGACATTGCCAACATACTGGCAGACAGGTTCAGTGCAAATTTCTCCCTCCCCCCCAATAGGAGAAATATCTATCCCACCAGAGTCTAGCCTCCCAAACATCTCAGATGCCCAGGTGAGAGCTGCTCCCTCTAAAGCAAAAAACACAGCATCAATGGGACCGGACGGTGTCCCCGGCTGTGTGCTACACGAACTCAATGAGGAACTAAACCCACACATAAGGCTGCTGTTTAATCTTAGCCTTACTACAGGATACATACCCAAAGAATGGCGTACGGCAACTGTGGTCCCACTCCACAAAGGTGGTGCTTCTATGGACCCTGGAAATTACCGCCCCATAAGCTTGACGAGCCTTGTCTGCAAAGCTATGGAGAGGATCATAATGGAACTCATAAATAAAGACATTGGGGACCTACAGACACTGGATCCTACCCAATTTGGCTTTGTCAAGGGCAGATCCTGCCTCTTGAACTTGGTCGACTTTTTCGAAACAGTCACTAAGGCTATTGATGAGGGTAAGGCAGTTCACACAGCCTACCTTGACCTAGCAAAAGCATTCGACACAATACCCCACTCGGGCATCATAGAAAAGCTCACCAGCTTAGATGTAAACCCATATGTCACAAGATGGGTTGCAAACTGGCTCAAGGACAGAACACACAGGGTTAGAGTTGCTGGTGCCATGTCAGACTCTAAGCCGGTCACGAGTGGTGTCCCACAGGGCTCAGTCCTGGGCCCCTCTTGTTCGGCATTTATTTTTCTGAAGTGCAGGCAAACATAGGGGGATTGTGGCTGACAAAATTTGCAGATGACTGCAAACTGGGCACCATAATTGACACTCCATCAGACACAGACATCCTCCAGAAAGGTCTCATAGAAATGGATAACTGGTGCCAGAGCCATGGCCTTAAGCTAAATGCCAAAAAATGTATAGTCATACCCTTTGGGAAAAACAAGGTAACCCCTAATTACCACATAGGTGGTAATCCATTAAACACGGAAGAAGTTATCAGGGACCTGGGGACCCAAGTTGACAGTAACCTCTCTTTTGACACTCACATTGCCAAAGTGGTTAGGAAGACCTTCTACATTGCCCACCTGATCATGAAGGGATTCACATCCAGATCAGGAGAGGTCATTGTACCCCTGTACTCTTCACTTATCAGACCAATGATTGAGTACAACGCCCCATTCGGAATGTACCTTACCCGACACCTGCAGCAGTTGGAAAGACCCCAAAAGTTCCTCACCAAAAGGATAAAGGGGCTCAAACATATGTCATACGATGCCCGACTGAAGAAACTCCAGCTCTATTCAGTCGCATACCGTCTGCTCAGAGGTGATCTGTGCCTGACATACAAGGCCATGTCCAACCCAGAATTAATGGACATGCTCCACCTCAAAAATCCAAATCCACCAGAGCCACGAGAGCAAGAGACTTAAACCTCAACACGGATATAAATAGGACGTGCTGGAGGGACAGATTCATCACCCAGAGACTCCCTACACTATGGAACAGAATCCCAGTCCATGTGAGGCAGAGCCCCTCACTGACTCTGTTCAAGAGAAATCTTGACGAGTGGATGAGAGATCGTAGGTTTACCCCGGGAATCATCTCTGTATCACTGCTGGACAGAGGCACAGCAAACTAATGGGTATAGTATTCTCATCCTAAGGGGTGGTGAAAGCCACACACACTCTGGCTAGGCTTATAAATGCCCTAGGGCAGATAGCCTAGTATGAACCTATGAACCTATGAACCTATAATATTCAAAAGCCTAGAGTGGATAAGTGCAGACCATCCCTGTCAAAGCAGTGTGGTCTGTCGACCATACCCTCTCATACTAAAAAATAATGTACCCCATTGGAGTGATGCTAAAAACAAGGCAATTATTAAAGTCAATCATATTCTGTTCATATTGTGGCATCACACTTGGAGAAGGTAGAATTCTGCTCAGTGCTTGGCTCATACCAATCTGGGACACATAATCTGAAAGATCCATCATGTCTCTCTGTTTATAGTCCAGGGAGATGTATCTCAGGTCATTTACACCCAAATGGACTATGACAGAGTCATACTGGTACTTGTGATTCAATGACCTGAGTGCAGCCATTATTTTGTGGATCCTGCCCCTGATAGACAGCTGATCATGACTCTATCCTTAGCCTGGTGAGTAGGACTCAATGGAGTCTCCTATGACTAAAATGTTGGGTGGTATTCCTTATGGGATTAGAAGCTGAGACACCATGGGATGTGGCAGTATGTGTCTTGTTTGGTGTTGTTTCTGTTGAGTGCTCTAGAAGTTGCTGGGAAACATTTTAATGTGCAGTGTCTAGGAGGTCTTAGAATGTTTGGGAGATTGCATTTAGGAGGCTCAGTGTATATGCGTATATGTGTTTGGTCCTTAATATGCGAGATGGGTATAGTTTGTGTATTACTGACAACCTGTCTGGTATTACATCTGCTTGTATGTGAGAGCCTTTCCTCCAGTGACATTGTATAACTACAACTCTCACGTACTGTATCCATTTCTTAAAGAATTAGGTGGTCCTCAGTGCATATGATGCAATTCCTGTATTGCATCAGGATGTCCATATCCACTAGGCTAGTTGCAGACATAGCAGGGAAGTGCATGTCCATGGCTTTAAATCCTTATTACGTGTTCCAAAAAGATATGGTGTTGGAAAGGTTTACAGCTTGCTTGATTGGTTGCTTTAGGAGTGTAGATTCCTATCAAGACTGCCTAAAACTGAATATTGGTGGCCAAGACAGCAAGCAGTTAGCAGCACAGGAATTTTGGTCTGCTTCTCCTATGCATGTTTGACAGGATTAAGTTGTTATTTTCATCAAAAATCATTCAAATATGTTGGAATATCATGCTGGAAACTTCTTGGGACACTTTGGTGGAAAATAATTAGCATTTCAAATATTTTACTATCAAAACTTCAAGATAAAGATTTACCAAAGGAAGATGAACCAGTCTAAAGTAGTTTCAGAAGAAAATTCAGTGAAGAAAGAGTTACAGTCTATTCTTTGTAGTAAACAATATCTAAAACTAGATAAACTGGACACAAAGACAACAAAAATAAAAGAAAACTGTACAAAGCAGATTGACGTAATCAAGGAAGTAGTGAAACAACAGAAATTCCAAATATCTGCTATGGAGGATTATGTCACTGACATAAACTTTAGACTTCCAGAAGGAGAACATAACATTGATTTTATTCTTCAACAAAACAACAAGTTCATGGGGAAAAAAATGATGATCTGGGGAACAAGGCGAGGAGGAACAGGGAATACAGTGAGGAGGAACAACATCTAGATGTATGGAGTCCCTGAGCAGCTAGAAGGATGGAAAATGTCTTATTTACTTGTATTTCTAAAACATTAAACCTTCCCGAAGACCTGTCATTTGGCATAGAGATAGCTCATAGATCTTTGACTCTAGTGACACCAAGCAAAAAACTTTCAAATCCAAGAGCTATAATAGACAATTTATTTCTAGTCAAGACAAGAATCTAGTTTTGAAAACAGCCTGTTCTGCTTCACCCATAAAACTTGGCGATTCTTTCATTAGATTTGACAATGACTCTCTGGTGGTTTTGAAAAGAAAAGCTTGTATTTTTCTGTTAAAATCACTGAAGAAAGCCAGAATAAAAACTCACCTAATCTACCCTGCAAAACTAAGATTATTCTTGCCAGGGAGGAAAAAAAATGCTTCCTTAGAAGATGTAGTTTCCTTTGTCCAGAAAAATAATTTTCTTAATTCTACTAATTATATGGACCCGAGTGGATACAAGGAATGATTGGACAGTTAAAGAGAACAAAAACAAAAGCTCACAGACAAATAAAATTACCTGCTAGTTATTTATATTGTATCTGCCTTACTATAGGCTGTTTCTGAAATATCTTTTAAATGAAATCACCTAAAGGTAACAATTTTCTATTATCCTTAAATTTATTTCACTTTACAAGTATCAGTCTCTCTGTTGCTGTGATATTGCAGTTTATCCACTAGAGAAAGTAAACTATATAGTAATAAGCCTATTTTAACTGAACTGTTATGAATCTAAAGGGAATACCATACTCAGATAGTTTTAAATGTTTATGTTTTATTTATTTTCCTTTCTTTTCTGTACTCTTACTTTCCTTTTCAACAATAATTTAGTAATTGAGTAACTTTAACAGAATGAGTCTGGTTTGGGGGCTGGTTTGACTGTTGAGAAATGTATGTGTGTAGAAGGGAATGTTAAAACTCTTTACTGTTTTAACTTTTAATATTTAACACAGTATTTACATAGTGTTACTGACAGTGGAGGATATAGTTAAAAAGTGTGCACTGATATGTTTTTAATCCTCTTTTCTTGTTAGTGGTGTTATTACGATTTTATAACTTTCCCCTGCTTATTTGATGTTTAACAACATCTTTCAGTTAAAATGTGGCGTGCAGAATGTGTCCACCAACCTTCTGTGATTAAAGACTTTATTTTCAGTCTATTTTCTAACTGAATTACTTCAGAAGAGTTTAGAGAATGTTTTCAGCTTGCTCCAAGCCTCTGTATGTCTGTTTCACTTTGAATCCTTCCTGGACTGTTCCTGAGTCAGAGAGGAAGTGCAACATGATTTTTAACCCCTTCAGGTTTGCTAAAACAGACTTTTAAATGTTCTAGCTTTTAAAATGATATTACCCAGTATTAAGTACAGTATTAAACTGTAAATAGTGCAATTTAATATAATAGTAATTCATTAAACTTCTGAATGGCTCAGTTTAGCTATATACACCAGAAACATCTGTTTAATTATTGAAGGGGGGGACAAGTAAAATTACGCATGAAGGGTATGTATTTGATGCGGGACACACAGTGGTGGTCTCATTAAACCTCAAACACAATACACAAATATACATTTAATAGTTGAGTAGAAATTTGTATTAAATGTTTTCAGCATTACTACTGAGTATCCTATTCCCTCTGCAGCTGGTACACTAATTTTTTTGAATGTAATTTGAGGTTTTTAATGAGTATTATTCCTAGCTGAAGCATTTGATCATACTAGAAAATGCTGTAACATCACTTTATTAGTCAGAAGACTAAGATATATGTTTTATATAGGGAAATGTGGAATAACATAAGTTAAAAAGTTAAAAAAACGCATACAGTTTCATTAAGATAACTTATAGTTCTGCATAAAATATAGACATTAGCAGTTTGCTTTATAATCCAGCCTTGTTACATAATGAATATGAATGTAAATAGTCAACGTCTATGCAGGCTGCTTTTACAAGCTTCTAGTCTCTGTGAGAGATTAAAAGAGAATTTGTAATCAGTTATGAGTTTTTTGTAGTGAATGTGATGGAAATGTAAGTAATTTACATAGGCAAAATGTTAATATGGGCACTGGTTCATAACCTTTTTACAAGGTGTAATAAATACAGGTAATCTGTTTGTTATACAATGGGCAGGATTCACGAAGGCTTGCATGGAGTCTAAGAGTAGTGTAAGACTCCATGCAGCCTTCGCGATCCAGGAACAGCCCAAAGTCCGTGTAAGAGACAAGCTAAAACGTCTCTTACACGGAGTGGGCGTGGATAAGTTAATCACCTCACTTGCAGCCAAATAGCATGCAAATGAGGATGATTAGCGATCCAGGAAGCCCAGAACAGCCCGTGTAAGAGCCGTTTTAGCTGCAGAAATGTACTCAGTTGACAACTGAGTACGTTTCTGCAGAAACCGCAATGGAGCCATGTCAGCTCCAAATAAAGAGTGCATATGTATCAGGCAGCATGCCAATGGCCAAATATGTGGCCATTGGCAAGGTAACCTGATGCAAAAATATAATTTTTTTTTCCGCCGATGTTTAAACCCAGCGCAGCCCCGTGCAAATGGGCTGCGCTGCATAATACATAAAAATGAAGGTTATAAACCCACAAATGTGGGCTTTATGCAATACATGGATTTTCAATGCAGGGACCAGCAGACCAAAAACAACATGGCCACTGTGTAGTGGTTGCTAAGGGGGGAAGCTGAGTCTAAGAGATGTAACTAAGCATTAGTAGGCAATCTGATGCAAATGAGTGTTAGTATACTGAATTCCACTGTCACATAGCAAATGAGCACATTCTGAGTAGTGTAAGAGTTACTGAAGGGGGAGGAACAGAGTAGGAGATAGGTGACATCACAGGGGGGAATGGCAGAAAGAAATGCAGTTCATTGGAGGTCAGAGTTACATGACAGATGTCAGACACATATCCTGGAAAGAGGAGTGCCACAACATAAGCATGGGAAAGTCAAGAAATGGAAGGTGTATACTGTTGCCTACATCAAAGTTTCTTGCTGGGCGTGCATGCTTACGAGTGCGCGCCATGAAGCGCGAGTAAGACAGTGTGCGCGCGTGTAAGGCAGTCTGAGCATGTGGGAGCATGTTGGGAGATGTTTAACACTGTTTGCGCGGGTGTGCGTGTTTTAACTCGAATAAGCAGATTCTGAACCGTGTAAGCATGTGTGCGCGCGTGTAAGCCACTGTGAGTGTGTTTCTGCTGGTATACACGCTGCTCCCCCCTGAGGAAACAGAAAGGAAAAAGGAAGCAACAGAATTAGTAGGAAGCTACCAGGGAATACTGCTGGAGCTAGCAGGTGAAAACAATTAGAAGCAGGCAATTACACAGGCAGAATGGTAGCTCAGCCCAACACTTAAAAATCTGCAAACAGCAGTGCAAGATGTTTCTCTCAAGAGACACTGCAAGACAGGAGTAAGCTATTAGAAGTGAAAACTGAAAAAGCTGAACTCAGAGCAGAAATGTTAGGGGCTGCCATAGCTGTCATAATGAGACATAGGCGACTTGCTGAGGGTGGTGACAATGCAGATGGTGTCAGACAACCCACAGTGAGGAGACGGAGAAGAGTGTACAGGCCCAGGGTCACCTACCACGGGTTACATGAGCTGGAGATAGTAGCGCTATAGAGTGGACAGAGACCTCCTGCAGCAAATAGTGGAGCTGTGCAGGCCACGCCTCACACACAGAACCAACAGAGGGGAACCCATCCCAGTGGAAACCAAGGTATGTGTTGGCCTAAGAATACTAGCAACAGGTACCTTCCAGAGACCAACTGGTGATATGATGGGGATATCACAGGCATCAGCCTCCAGGGCACTGCACCAGTTCCTGGATGCCATGTCAGCACATGTCGGTGATCATGTATATTTCCCCAATGCCCGTGAGGTATTGGCCAGCAATATGTATTTCTTCCAGCAAATAGTGGAATACCCTGAGGTAGTGGGTGCAATAGACTGCACGCACATACGCATCAAAGCACCAGCCGGTGAGCGGGGTAGGGCCTACATTAACTGCAAGGGCTTCCCCTCCATCAACTGCCAGGTCGTGTGTGATGCCCAGGGCATAATAATGAATGTGTGTGCTGGCTGCCCTGGGAGTTACCACGATTCCCACATCTGGCATTTGACGCAGCTGTACCAGACATTTGCCAATGGGGACATCTCACACGGACACCTAGTTGGGGATGCAGGTTATGCACTGGAGCCGTGGCTGATGACACCCATCAGAAACGCACACACACCTGAACAGGAACGCCATAATGAGGCACATGCACAAACACGTAATGTAATAGAGCGTGTGTTTGGGCTGCTCAAGTCACGGTTCCGGTGTCTGGACACATCTGGTGGAGCCTTGCAGTACACACCAACTACATGTACCCAAATTGTCATGGTATGTGCTATGCTACATAATATTATCTTGTGAAAACAGCTGCAGCAGGACCAGCATAAGGCTGGGCCAAACAGCCCCCCACCATTGCCAAGGCCATCACAGGCAGAGTGTGACTCGGAGGAGGAACAACCTGAGCCTGCCCCAGTAGGCAGAAGGAGGCGTGCCCAGTATGCCCTGGCCTTGGCAAAGAGGCAACACATAGCACATACACTGGCTCAGTAGGAACCCTGGGAATGATACCCCCTCTGACTCACTCAAATAATAACATGGATGCCTAAAATGACATGACCTGCTCACAAACATGTACAGGGAAGTGTAATATGCGCATCCGACAGAGGCAGCCCTGCAGCACCACCTGAGGCATGAATGCCATGTGTTAAGTAATGTAACACCATGTACTATATGCACACCTGAGGACCCTGACTAACATCCTACCCTCACCAAGCATCATGCCACAATATGACAATGAGATGATCAAGTGCAATAATTGACTGAAGTATCGCAGTTAGTCAAAGGGGATCCAATGTGTGCCAGCCTGGGATGACATGCTGAGCATGACATGATGCTCCACCTGCTAGGACTGGCGTGCACCTATCAGTGCAGGCCATATGGATACTGGCAAAGGCTGTTGTTACCCACAGCATGCCCTGAATAGGTAAGGCTCAAAACACAAACCTACCTCCATAGGTATCAGAAGGGATAAGAATAAGTTAAGGGATAAGTCGAAACAGCAAGATGCATGCAGTCTAAACTCACCCAGTATGGAGAATGTTGATATCTGTGCTGTAACAGAAATCTGGGTCAAGGCTCACAACAGCACCCTAACACTACCAGGTTACACCTCATACTGTGCTGTACAGCCTCAAAACATGGAACAAGCTACAAAAGGAGGGTGACTTGCAATAATTGTCAAGGATAACCACACCCCCATGTTGGTACCACAACAAGAAGCAGCATGGACTAGCCATGGTCAAGTAACAGTGGCTAAAACTGCCCCCCAGTTTATAGCCTGCTACAGACTACCGTCCCAACACCAGAAACTGCACCTGGCCTATGCTGGAATACATGAATATATCAAGTCCTCCAAATCACATTATATTGGGTGACTGAAAATACCCAGACATAGACTGGGAGCATTATACTAGCTCCAACACTGTAGGACAAAAGTTCATAGAATCCATAAACCAAAATGCCCAGGAACAACGTACCACTCCCACAAGAGGGGTAAGCATACTGGATGTGATAATCAGCAACATGGGTACTGGATGGCAAGATGAGAAGTGTATTGCTCACTGGTAAAACCAGACCATAGAGTAATCACACTGGATATACAAATCCTGACCACAGTCCCTGGCCAGAAAACCACAGTGGAAAACATGTGTAAAGCAATATTTGCACTCCTCCAAACTGATGTGGAATCCATTAAAGGTCCTGTGCAGGTGCAAAATATGGGCCACACCTCAGAACCTGTAATATAGCCATTCCATGAACACTGCCAGGAATGCTTGGATTATGCAATCCTAAATTAAAACAAGACACAATGCCATACACACAGACATCTGGCATGGTGGACACCAGCCATAACCAAACCATGCAAGAGAATGAGGAAGCTACTACATGACAGAGCAAACATAAACAATGAAGCAATCACTGATCAGTAGTATGGCAATAAAATAAGCCTAGCACTTGTTCTCAATACTTCTCTACTAAGTAAGCATTCTCATACTAAGTAAAGCACTACATCTACTTACCACCCCTGTGAATATCCACTTCCCTTAAAGGTATACCACTCCCTTATACTGTTCTAGCATGTCGAGTGGTAGATTACTGGCGTCGTCTCCAGTTCAGCTGGTCAATCTGGGTATCTTGAGACAATGCTACAATTGTCTCATGTACACAGACAACCCTCTCCTCCTCCCAACAAACACAAATACATGTGAGAGATGCAACTATATAGCCAAACTGGAGGCTGAACTCTCTCAACTCAGGGCTGGCATGACCAGACAGGAGGAGATGGAAACCACACACACAACAATCCCAGTCCCACATAGACCTACCACAACTGCAAACCAAACACATAAAACCACAAAGACATACTCGGAGGCTCTAATAAAAAACTTACCAAAACAACAGAGGCTCCCAAAGCAGACATCCAAAAATCCACCACTTCAAAACAAAACACATGCAACACATACTTCAATAAATCAGTGTGTCGACCAATCGCAGCCCTTAAGGCCAAACACCTTGCCTGATACACTAGTAATAGGTGACTCCATAGTCAGACACACTGTTGTCCCACTGACCAGGCTGAACAAGGAGAAGGTGACTGTGAGCTGTCTATCGGGAGCTAGGATCTGCCACATAACACACGCACTCAGGTCACTCCAAAGCAAGTACAAATATGACTCCGTCATTGTCCATGCTGGTGTGAATGACCTGAGACGTACCTCCCTGGACTACATGAAAAGAGACATAGAGGAGCTCTCCGATTATGTAGCCCAGGCTGGTATGACCCTGACCCTGAGCAGCATCTTGCCCTCACCAAGAATGATACCACAATACAAAGACAAGATGATCAGCTTTAACAATTGGCTCAAGTACTGGTGTCATTCTAAGGGGATCCAATGTCTGTCTGCTTGGGATGATATGTTGGACAAGCCACGCTGCTTCGCAAGGGATGGCTTACACCTGTCACCACTGGGCTTCGGATATTGGCTAGGCTCTTGCCACCCCCATAGTGCCTTTTTTAGGCAAGGCTCAAAAGACAAACCTACCTCCTTAGAAAACAAAAATGGAAAAAAACTAAGGGTAATACTGCTCAACGCCAGAAGTCTAAATCTCAAGATGCAGGCACTTGATGCACTCCTCAGCACGGAGAACATCGGCGTCTGTGCAGTAACTGAAACCTGCTTCAAGGCTCCTGCGAGCACCCCAGCACTACCAGGCTATACCTCGTATCATGCTTTTCGCCCCAAACCGGGCGAACCACAAGGAGGGGAGTGTCCATATTCATAAAGGACACCCACACCTCCAGGTTAGTAGCAACACATGAAGCATCAGAGACCATACAGGTGCAACTAACCATAGGCAAAACTGCTATACAACTGGTAGCATGTTACAGACCACCCTCCCAATCTCAAGAACCCCACTCAGCCTTCCTGAAGACATTGCAGGATATGAATGTATCACAAAATACCATCATACTGGGAGACTTCAACTACCCAAGCATAGATTGGGTACATTATTCTAGCCCTAATACCCTAGCCCAAAGGTTCCTGGAATTCATAAATTCAAATGCACTGGAACAACTAGTCACCTCTCCCACTACGGGAGATAATATACTAGACCTGATCATCACAAACATGGGGACAAAATGCTCCACACCGGAAGTATACCCCTCACTAGTGAGATCTGACCACAAACTAATCACCCTGGATATACATATCCCACCTCCACCCCAGCACAAAAGACCACAGTGAAAAACTTCTCAAAAGCAGACTTCACTCTTCTTAAGACTGAGATGGTCTCCTTTAAGCCCACTGTGCCAGTGGATACCACATCCCACAATGCCGAATCCTTCACTAATGCTTTCTATGGACATCTCCAAGAATGCATGGATCATGCAATCCCAAACAAATCCAAGTCCCTCTCCACCAAATGTAAGCATCCTGTCTGGTGGACCTCAGCCATAAGCAAATTGTATAACAAAAGAAGGAAGCTACTGCATGTCAGAGCGAAATCCCATGAAGGGAAGACATCTCTGATCAACATTAGCAGAAAAATACGTTCTCTCATAAAAACATCCAAGGCAAACTTTGAGAGAAAAATCGCTAAGGACACTAAAGATAACCACAAAGCCTTCTTCAGCTATGTTAGAAAACTGGGCGGAAACCCTCAGATATGCTCAGAGTTGGTTCACAACAACAAAAAATACACTGAACCCACAGATATTGCTAACATTCTGGCTGACAGGTTCAGTGCAAATTTCTCCCTCCTTCACCCCCAAAAGAAGAAATACTTATCCCAGCTGAATGTAATCTCCCTGTCATCTCAGATGTCCAAGTGAGAACCGCCCTAAACAAAGCAAAAAACACAGCATCAATGGGTCCTGATGGTATCCCGGGGTGCGTGTTATGTGAACTCCAAAAGGAGCTAAACCCACACATAAAAATGCTATTTAACCTTAGCCTTACTTCGGGATATGTACCTGAACACTGGCGTACAGCAACAGTGGTCCCACTCCACATGGGGGGTGCCTCTACAGACCCTGGAAACTACCGTCCCATAAGCTTAACTAGCCTGGTCTGCAAAGCTATGGAAAGAATCATTATGGAACTCATAAACAGAGACATAGGCGACCTACAGACACTTGACCCCACCCAGTTTGGCTTTGTAAAGGGCAGATCCTGCCTTTTAAACCTGGTTGACTTTTTCAAAACAGTCACTAGAGCCATTGATGAGGGCAAAGCAGTCCATACAGCATACCTGGACTTGGCTAAGGCCTTCGACACAATACCCCACTCAGGCATCATAGATAAGCTAAACAGCTTAAAAGTAAACCCTTATGTCACTAGATGGGTTGCAAACTGGCTAAAGGACAGAACCCATAAAGTTAAAATCGCTGGAGCAATGTCAGACTCAAAGCCAGTCACAAGTGGTGTCCCACAGGAATCTGTCCTGGGACCCCTCTTGTTCAGCATTTATTTCTCAGATGTTAAAGCAAGCATGGGAGGGCTGTGGCTGACAAAGTTTGCAGATGACTGCAAACTAGGCGCCATAGTCGATACACCAGCAGATGCACACAACCTACAAAAAGGCCTCACTGAAACGGACAACTGGTGCCGTAGTCACGGCCTTAAACTAAATGCCAAAAAATGCATAGTCATCCCTTTTGGAAAAAACAAAGTACCCACAAATTATCACAAAGACAGCAACCCACTGAGTACGGAAAAAGTAATCAGAGACCTAGGGACCCAAGTAGACAGCGACCTCTTATTTGACACCCACCTTGCCAAAGTGGTTAGAAAAACATTCTACCTTGCACACCTCATCATGAAGGGATTCACATCCAGATCCAAGGATGTCATTGTACCCCTTTATTCCTCCCTCATCAGAATCATGATTGAGTACAATGCCCCATTTGGTATGTACCTCACCTGGCATTTGCAACAGCTGGAGAGACCACAAAAGTACCTCACCAAAAGGATCAAGGGTCTCCAACATATGTCTTATTCTGCCAGACTAAAGAAACTTCAGCTCTATTCAGTAGCATACCGCCTGCTCAGAGGTGATCTCTGCCTGACATACAAGACCATGTCCAATCAGGATCTGATGGACATGCTCCACCTCAAAAACTCCAAATCCATCAGGACCACGAGAGCTAAAGACTTAAACCTCAGCACAAGTATGAATAGGACATGCTGGAGGGATAGATTCATAACCCAGAGGCTTCCCATGCTTTGGAACAGGATCCCAGTTCATATTAGGCAGAGCCCCTCACTGACTCTCTTCAAGAGAAATCTTGATGAGTGGATGGGAGATCATACGTTTACCCCAGGGGTCACATCTGTGACACTGCTAGACAGGGGCACAGTAAACTAATTCTATTATATAAGGGGACCTTCATTGTGTCAATTACTAGACAGCGGCACAGTATTCTAGATTTATTCTGTACATTTTTGTACCATTTCATGGTGTGGCAAAAGCCACATCACTATGGCTAGGCTTACAAATGCCCCAGGGCAGATAGCCTAGTACTATACTATGAAACTATGAAACTATGAAATATGTCCACACATACAATTCACTAAGGCCAGCCACAACAAGTTGAATCTGTGAATCTTGAGGCAATGTTACACCAGCCCCAAGTACACTGACAACCCCCAACTCCCCCCAAGAAATACAAATTCATGTGAGAGATGCAACCATCTATCCAAACTGGAGGCTAAGCTCCCTCAACTCAGTACTCCCAAAACTAGTAAGGAGGAGAAGGTAACCACACACACCACAAACACAGTCCCACATAGACCTATCACAACTGCAAACCAAAGACATAAACACAGAAAATCATTCCCGGAGGCACAAATTACAAACACAGCACACCAACAGAGGCCTCTAAAGCCGACACCCAATCAAACAACTTCCAAACATAGCACATGCAACACATAGTACACAAAGCTGGTGTGCCAAACAGTCACAGGCCAGAAGGAGAAACAACATGCCTGATACAGTTGTAATAGGTGACTCCATAGCGAGACACACTGCTGTCCCGCACACCAGACTGAACAAGGGAAAGGGTACAGTAAGCTGCCTGTAGGCTGCCACAATATGCCACATAACACAAGTATGCAGGTCACCCCAAAGCAAGTAGAAATATGATGCAGTCATACTCCATGCTGGTGTGAATGACCTGAGATGTACCTCCCTAGACTACATGAAAAGAGAAATAGATGAACTCTCTGATTATGTAGTCCAGGCCGGTATGACACTCACTGTTTGCAGCATCCTACCCTTACCAAGAATAATGCCACAGTACAAACACGGAATGATCAGTTATAGCAAGTGGCACACTTACTGGTGTCATTCCAAGGGGATCCAATGTCTGTCTGCTTGGGATGTCATGCTTGACAAGCCACGCAGCTGTTCCTGGGATGGCTTGCACCTGTTACCCCTGGGCGTCTGAATATTGGATGAAGCTTTTGCCTCCTCCATAGAGCCTTTCGTAGGCAAGGCTTAAAAGACTAACCCACCACCCTAGAAAACATAAGTGGAAAGAAACATAAGGGTAATGCTGACCAATGCCAGATGTGTAAACCCCAATATGCATGCTCCCGAGGCCATCCCCAGTATGGAGAACATCGATGTCTGTGCAGTGACAGACACCTGCTGCAAGCCTCCTGACAGCACACCAGCACTACCAGGTTATACCACATATCATGTGTCATGGCCCCAAAACCTGGAACAAAACATAAAAGGAGGGTGAGTATCCATATTCAGCACAAACACCCATACGTCCAGGTAACTGACAATGCACAAGGCATTGGAGTCCACCCATGTGCAACTAACTGTAGGCAAGACTGCTGTACAGTCTGTAGCATGCTACAGACCACACTCTCACACACAGTAACCCCACCCAGCCGTCCTGAAGACACTGGACAGTATGAACGTCCCACCAAATACCAAACAAGGTACCACAAATTACCACATAGGTGGTAAACCATTATGTATGGAAGGAGTAATCAGGGACCTAGGGACACAAGTGGACAGTAACCTGTTATGTGACACTCACATTGCCAATGTGGCTAGGAAGACTGTCTACATTGGACACCGTATCATGAAAGGATTCACATCTACGTCAACAGAGGTCATTGTGCCCCTATACTGTTCTCTTATCACACCCATAATCTAGTACAATGCCTCATATGGGATGTACCTTACCTGACACCTGCAGCAGTTAGAAAGACCTCAAAGGTACCTCACCAAGAGGATAAAGGGTCTCAAATATATGTCATATGCTGCCTGGCTGTAGACACCCCAGCTGAATGCAGTCACATACTGCCTACACAGAGGCATTGCATGCCTGTTGTACAAGGCCATGCCCAACACAGGAGTAATGGACATGCTCCACCCCAGAAAACTCAAAGCCATCAATGCTGTGAGAGTGAGAGATGTCAACCTCAACAAATAATGAAATAGGATGTGCTGGAGGGACAGATACATAATCCAGAGGCTCCCCACACCCTGGACCAGAATCCCACTCCATTTTAGGCAGAGCCCCTCACTGACACCCTTCAACAGAAATCTTGCCAAGTGGATGGATGATTGTAGAGTTACACTGGGGGTCTTCACTGTGTCATGTCCAGAGGCACAGCAAAGCAAATCATAAATGGCCATAATATTCACATAGCAAGGGGTGGCGAAAGCCACACACACTCTGGCTAGGCTAACAAATGCCCTAGGGTGGATAGCCTAGTATGAACCTATGAAGATACAAATTGTACAGGACACTAAGGATAATCCCAAGGCTTTCACAACTGATGGTAGGAACCGTGTTGGGAATTCACAGATACGCTCTGAATCACACAAATATCACAAACAACATACCAAACACACACACATATTGCCAACATACATCCTGACAGGTGCAGTGCAAACCCCCCCCCGAATGCAAAATATCTATCCCAGCAGACTGCTGGCCCCCTGACATTGCAGATGCTGAGGTAACAGCCAGCATCTACAAAGCAAAACACACAGCAGCAATGGTATGAGATGGTGTCCTGGGCTGAGTCCAACATGGACTCCAAGACGAATGGAATGCCAAATCACACTACTGATAAATGTCAGCCTTACCACAGGATATGTACCCAAAGAGCAGTGTACAACAACAGTGGTCCTTCTCAACAAAGGTGATGCCTGAATGGATACTGAAAACTACCACCCCAGAATCCTGAGAAGCTCGGTCTGCACAGCTATGGAAAGGATCAGCATGTACCACAGACATAAAGATATTGGGGACCTACTGACACCGGACCCTACCCAGTGTGGCCTTCTTAAGTGCAGATCCTGCCCCTAAACATGTTTGTCTCAATTGAAACAGTCATTAAGGTCATTGATGAGGGCAATGTGGTCCACACAGTGTAGCTGGACCTTGCAAAGGCTTCTATACAATACCCTACGTGTTCATTATAGATAAGCTCACCAGCTTAAATATAAACCCCTATGTCAGTAGAGGGGTTGCAAACCAGACCAAGGACAGAACAGACATGGTCAGACATGCTGCAGCCATGTCAGACTACAAACCAGATATAACTGGCACCCCACAAGGCTTGGTCCTGGGATCTCCCTCGTCTGGTATATATGTCCCATAGGTACAGGCCAACATGGAAGGACTGTGTCTGAACATGTTTGCAGAGGACTACAAACTGCTCACTATATATGATCCACCAGCTGACACAAGCATCCCACAAAAGGGCCACATAGAAGCAGACAACTGGTGCCATAGCCATGTCAACAAGCTAATTGCAGAAAAGTGTATAGTCAACCCCCGTGGATATACAGTAAGTGCCCACCAATTACCACATAGGTGTTAACCCATTATGTGCTTAACATGTAATGAGAGACCTGGGGACACAAGGTGATAGATATCCTGCATTGGACAAACATGCTGTAGTGTTTACAGAAACATACCATATACCCACCTAATCATGAAGGTTGTCAGATCTAGATAAGGGGAGGTCATTGTGGCTCTGCAGTCATCCTTCATCAGCGTTACAATTGACTACAATAGCCCCTGTGGGATGTACCTCAGCAGACACCTCCATCAACCGTAAAGTCCCCAACAGTACCTCACCAGGAGTATCAAAGAGCTTGCACAGATGCCATGTGTTGCCTGATTAAACAAACTGCAGCTACACACACTGCCATACTGCCCACCCAGAGGCAAGCTGTGCCTGATGTATAAAGCCATGTCCAAGCTGGTATCAACAAACATGCTGCACCTTGTACAATCTGAATGGCAGTGAGCTATGCACATGAGAGACCTGATCCCCAGCACTGACTTACATAGGACAAGCTGTACTGCATGATCCATAACACAGAAGCCACCCCCATCCATGAGTAAACTCCCAGTACAGGCTACCCATAGAGTCACTTATCGATTTTCCTCAAGAGGAATCTTGATGAGTGGATGGGAGATGGTAGCTTTATCCTGGGTATCACTGTCATGTCACAGGTAGACAGAGGCACAGTATACTAACCATGACATATGTCATGGCAAACTCCACTTACAATGTGTGTCGAAGGACAAACACACTCTCCGACTAGCATTAGAAATGGACTAGGGCACATCGCTAGTGTTTGCAAATGTACACCTATGTTGTGGAATACACTACCAATGTTGGACAAGCCTGGTTTAAGTAGTTCATATCTGAACATAATGCAACATGGTCAGATGTGCACAACTGGCCCCTAACCAGGCTGTTGTGCTCACTATGGAAATGTAAAGCAGTGATAGGACTAAAGCCCAGGATACTGTCCACCACAGTCAAAGTAATGAACCAGTACACTATACAGTACTACAGTGTTAGGTCAGTGTGAAAGGATGTTGACAACTGTATGCAAAGTATCCCATGCAAACCCTGCAGGCACAGTATAATCCTGTTGTGTTCACACACAAAGCAGTTGTACAGTAACTACACAACATGACACACAACACACAACCATAAACGGGAGATATTTGCTGAAGTTCACACTCATCCACAAATGTGGTGGGCTGCAGAGTTCAACATATGGAATGCTCACACTGGGCATGCTCACACACTTTGATAAATGAGACATATGTCAGACAACATGCCATGGGAAAGCTGAACTGGGCATGCTCACACACTTAGGCCAAATCTCAGTTTAGCAGTTGGCCACACATATCTGGTATTTTTACGTGTTATTCCAGGAACCAACCACATTACAGCAATCTGCCCAGTGCACACAGTTAAATGACTACAGAGACATACGTGATATAGTGGATCCCTCCCATATGCAAACATCTTCCACAGATACACAAGTTGTTCATACAAACAGGGAATGCTATGGCAATAAAGACGTGCAAACAGTCTATCAGCAACAAATAATGTGCATTTGACAGTTAAACATATGGGTGTAGAGGTCAACACTAGGCTGTTTGCCCTAGGGAATGACAGCTTAGCCAGAGTGTGCTTGGCGTCTGCCTCCCCACAGGATGCACATTCCCCTTTCTAAACACCGATGATGTCAGCACCCTATAAGTACAGCAGGAGAAGAGAAACCTCACAGTAATGTGAGTAGCATGCTCCGCTAATGCATCTGTTTCAAGTGTCATAACATAGTTAGATAGGGGTTTGAATCCTGCAAATGCTCAGTGTGTGTGGGTGTGTGTGAGTGGGGTTGGTGTGTGTGCAAGTCTGTGGGAGAGAAATGTCCCGTTTGGCAACTGGGAAAACACACTACAGGATGTACATTCCCCTTTCTAAACACTGATGATGTCAGCACCCTATAAGTACAGCAAGAGAAGGAAAACCTCCCAGTAATGCGAATAGCGTGCTCCGCTAATGCGTCCATCTCAAGTGTCATAACATAGTTAGATAGGGGTTTGAATCCTGCAAATGGCAAGTGTGTTTGTTTGGTTGAGGGGGGTTAGTGTGTGTGCAATTGCGTGTGACGGAAAATGTCCCTTTTGGCAACTAGGAGAACAGACTACAGGATGCACATTCCCCTTTCTAAACACTGATGATGTCAGCACCCTATAAGTACAGCAGGAGAAGGGAAACCTCCTAGTAATACGAATAGTGCGCTCTACTAATGCGTCCGTTTCAAGTGTCATAACATAGTTAGATAGGGGTTTGAATCCTGCAAATGGCAAATGTGTGTGCTTGGCTGAGGGGGTTAGTGTGTGTGCAATTGTGTGTGAGGGAAATGCCTCTTTTGGCAACTAGGAGAACAGACTACAGGATGCACATTCCCCTTTCTAAACACTGATGATGTCAGCACCCTATAAGTACAGCAGGAGAAGGGAAACCTCCCAGTAATGCAAATAGCGCACTTTGTTAATGCGTCCGTCTCGAGTGTCATAACATAGTTAGATAGGGGTTTGAATCCTCCAAATGGCAAGTGTGTGTGATTGGCTGAGGGGGGTTAGTGTGTGTGAGGGAAATGTCCCTTTTGGCAACTAGGGGAACAGACTACAGGATGCACATTCCCCTTTCTAAACACTGATGATGTCAGCACCCTATAAGTACAGCAGGAGAAGAGAAACCTCCCAGTAATGCAAATAGCGCGCTTCGCTAATGCGTCTGTCTCGAGTGTCATAACATAGTTAGGTAGGGGTTTGAATCCTGCAAATGGCAAGTGTGTGTGTTTGGCTGAGGGGGGTTAGTGTGTGTGAGGGAAATGTCTCTTTGGGCAACTAGGGAAACAGACTACAGGATGCACATCCCTCTTTCTAAACACTGATGATGTCAGCATCCTATAAGTACAGCAGGAGAAGATAAACCTCCCAGTAGCGCAAATAGCACACTCTGCTAATGCATCCGTCTCAAGTGTCATAACCTAGTTAGGTAGGGGTTTGAATCTTGCAAGTGTGTGTGTGTTTGGCTGGGGGGGGGGGTTAGTGTGTGTGAGAGAAATGTCCATTTTGGCAACTAGGAGAACAGACTACAGGATGCACATTCCCCTTTCTAAACACTGATGATGTCAGCACCCTACAAGTACAGCAGGAGAAGGTATGTGGCATGGACAATGAGTCATATGTGTCCATGCCTCTGACTGACCTGTATGTTTGTGTTATTTGGTGGACCATAGTGCCCCACAGGCATATCACTGTGACCTTCACCTTGTCCAGCCTGGTAAGCATGACCATACTGTACCGGACAATAAAGGTAGCTAACACAACTGTGGCAGGTGTGTTGTCTAGCTGTACAGGCTGTGACTGGCACACAGGATTGGTGTGCTATGTGTTATGTGTGATGTGTTCAGGCATAATGTATGCCTGTGTGCCAGCTGCAGAGGTGTGTGCTGCTCAGGCAGGATGCTATTCTAAGGCTCCACGAATGGCCCAGTGTGTTCACGTGCTTGTATTGCTGTCAGTGTAGGTCTACATCAGACTGGTATTGTAGTCACTGTAGTATTGCATGCCACCTGACAGGTTATGCCAGTACTGGGTTCAGAGAGCTTAGTCCCCAGTTTGGCTATGTGGTTCCATCTCATACATGTGTTGTACGTCCATGTGTAGGGGAGAGGGTTGACTGTGTACATGTGGCAGCTGTGACATTGCCACATGACCCACATATTCCACAACTGTAGCATAGAGGTGACTGACAACTGACCTTTGAACATGCTACCATAGTATTGTGATTGCCATGGTGATTAACAGCACATAGGGCCAATGGGGAACAAGGTACATAGGTTCATAGGTTCATAGCGTCATACTAGGCAATCTGCCCTAGGGCATTTAAGAACCTAGCCAGAATGTGTTTGGCTGTCACCATCCATTGTAAATATATCTTGCCATGCCCTTTTCCGAGGTTAGTATACTGTGCCTCTGTCTAACAGTGACACAGAAGTGATACCCGGGGTAAGCCTACAATGTCCCATCCACTCATCAAGATTCCTCTTGAAGAAAGTCAATGAGGGACTCTGCCTAACCTGGACTGGGATTTTATTCCAGAGTGAAGTGAGCCTCTGGGTTATGAATCTGTCCCTCCAGCATGTCCTATTTATTTCAGTGCTGAGGCTCAGGTCTCTTAAGCGTGTATCCCAATGGGATTTGGATATTCTCAGGTGCAGCATGCCCATTAATTCCGGGTTCGACATGGTGTTATACATTAGGCACAGATTGCCTCTGAACAGGCGGTATGCCACTGAGTAGAGCTGGGGTTTATTTAACCGGTCAGCATATGGCATCTGTTTGAGCCCTTTGATCCTCTTGGTGAGGTACTTTTGGGGTCTTTCCAGTTGCTGCAGGTGTCTGGTAAGGTACATCCCGACAGGGGGATTGTACTCAATTATGGGCCTGATGAGGGATGAGTAAAGAGGCACGATGTCCTCCCCTGATGTAGATGTGAATCCCTTCATGATGGGGTGGGCTATATACAATGTCTTTCTAACCACTTTGGCCACGTGGTTGTCAAATGAAAGATTGCTATCAACTTGGGTCCCCAGGTCCCTAATTACTTCTTCTGTACATAATGGAGTACCACCTATGTGGTACTTTGTGGGCACTTTGTTTTTGCCAAAGGGGATGACTATACACACTTTTGCATTCAGCTGGAGGCCATGGCTCTGGCACAAGTTGTCTATTTCTATGATGCCCCTTTGGAAGATGCTTATGTCAGCTGGAGAGTCGATTATGGCGGCCAGTTTGCAGTCATCTGCATATTTGGTCAGCCACAGTCCTTCCCTGTTGGCCTGTACCTCCGATAAATATATACCAAACAAGAGAGGTCCCAGAACTGAGCCTTGTGGGACACAACTCATAACTGGTTTGGAGTCTGGCATGGCTCCAGCAATTCTAACCATGTGGGTTCTGTCCTTGAGCCAGTGTGCAATCCATCTAGTGACATAGGGGCTTATATTTAAGCTGGTGAGCTTCTCTAGAATGCCCGAGTGGGGTATTGTTTTGAAGGCTTTTGCGAGGTCCAGGTAGGCTGTGTGAACCACCTTCCCCTCGTCAATGGCCTTGGTGACTGTTTCAAAGAAATCAACCAGGTTTGAGAGGCAGGATCTGCCCTTAACAAAGCCAAACTGGGTATGAACCAGTGTCTGTAGGTCCGCAATATCTATATTTATGTTGTCCATGATGATCCTTTCCATAGCTTTGCAGACCAAGCTAGTGTGGCTTATGAGGTGATAGTGTCCAGGATCCGTTGAGGCACCACCTTTCTGTAGAGGGACCACTGTTGCTGTACGCCACACTTTGGACACATATCCTGTAGTAAGGCTGGGATTGAACAGTAGGTTTATGTTTGGTAGTAGCACGTCTTGGTGGTCATGTAGGACACAGCCCGGGACACTGTCTCGTCCCATTGATGCAGTGTGTATTGCTTTGGAGAGGGCAGCTCTTACCTGAGCATCTGAGATGTCAGGGGGGCAGCACTCTGCTGGGATACATATTTGCCCTTTCAGTGTGGAGGGGGGTGAGAAGTTTGCACTGAACCTGTCAGCTAGAATGTTGGCAATGTCTGTTGGTTTGGTGTTTCTATTGACATTTTGGACTACCTCTGAGCATATCTGGGAATTACCACCCAGGTTCCTAACATAGCTAAAGAAAGCCTTGTGATTATCCTTAGTGTCCTGTGCAATTTCTCTTGAAGCTGGCCTTAGACAATCTTATGAGTGCCTGTAGTTATTTGCTAATACTGATCAGTGATGCCTTCCCTATTTGTGAATTTGCTGTATCATTTAGTAGCTTCCTCCTTCTATTGTGTAGTTTGTTTATGGCTGGGGTCCACCAGACAGGATGTCTACCTTTGGAGGACTGGGTCTTGGTTTTATTCGGGATCACATGATCCATGCATTCCTGAAGGTGTCCATAGAATGCGTTTATAGAGGAATCTGCGGTCTGGTCTGTAGTTTCCACAGGCCCGGGGGCTTTGAAGGTTTCCACCTCAGTTTTGAGGACTGTGAATTTGCTTTAGAGAAGTTGTTCACTGTGGTGTTCTGGACAGGGGGTGGGGTCGGGATGTGAATATACAGTGAGATTAGTTTATGGTCCGATCTTACCAGTGAGGGATACACTTCTGGTCTGGAGCATAGAGTCCCCATGTTGGTGATGATCAGGTCCAGTATGTTTCCCCTTCTTGTGGGAGTGGTAACAAGTTATTCCATAGCATTTGAGCTCATATATTCTAGGAATCTTTGGCCTAGGGTGTTGGAGCTAGAGTCATGCTCCCAGTCCATGTTTGGGCAGTTGACGTCGCCCAATATAATGGTGTTTGGAGAGACCTTCATATTTCCACTGTTCACAGGATGGCTGAGTGCAGTTCTTGGGTTTGGGAGGGTGGTCTGTAGCAGGCTATAACCTGGAAGGCAGTTTCACCCATTGTTAGTTGCACATGGATAGTCTCTGATGCTTGGTGCTTTGCCACCAACCTGGAGGTGTGGGTATCTTTGATGAATATCAATACTCCCCCTCCATTTGTGGTTCGTTACAAGTTTTGGGGCTGAAAAGCATGGTATGAGGTTAAACCTGGTAGTGCTGGTGTGCTCTCAGTAGCCCTGAACCAGGCATCTGTTACTGCACAGATATCGATGTTCTCCATGCTAAGGAGAGTTTCGGGTGCATGCATCTTGAGGTTTAGACTTCTGGGGTTGGGTAGCATTACTCTTAGTTTCTTATCCCTTGTGATACCTATGAAGGTGGGTTTGTCATTTGAGCCTTGCCTAACATAGGCACTATGGGGGTAGCAAGAGCCTTTGCCAATATCTGAAAGCCCAGGGGTGACAGGTGCAGGCCGTCCCTAGCAAAGCAGGTGGTTCAACAGAAGATGAATATGTGAAGGTGTAGTGCATGTGATTAGTTAGCAGTAGCATATATGACTGCTCACGTGGACACATGCCAGGTAAGTCATATGCACTGTGTCACAGGCAACGTACATGTGAACAGGACAAACAGTGACATTCTATCAAATGAGACATGGACATACATATAGTAAGCTATGCAGATGGCACTAGGAGTCCACAGAAGCTCTATAACTATGCATTGCAGGTGGGATCAGTATTCCAGGGTAATTGCAAGCAAACATGCATGCAAACAAAGCTACAGTAAACAGGTGCTGGGCTGCATGTAGTCCATTGTACAATAAACAAGCTGTACCACTTGGGGGGTTTGTATCTAGGTACTGTATGGCCTACATCATCAACTACTGTGAGCTGACCACACACTAATTGCCCTGGATATACATATCCCACCTCCACCACCAGCACAAACAACTATAGTGAATAACATTGCAGATGCAAACTTTACACTTTGTAACAGTGACATGGTATCCTTTCAGCCCACTAGGCCAGTGGCAGATACAACCCATAATGCTGACCCCTACACAAATGCTTTCTACAGACATCTCTGAGAATGCATGGATCATGCAATCCCATATATGACCAAGACACTCTCCACAAAGGGACAGCATCCTGTCTGGTGGACCCCAGCCATAGACAGATTGTATTACAGAAGATGGAAGCTACTGCAAGACAGAGCATAATTCCATAAAGGGAGGGCATGTCTGAGCAGCACTAGTAAGGATCTATTTTCCATCATACAAACATCCATGGGCAACTTTGAGAGGGAAATCAAGAGGGACACTACAGATAACCAGAAGGCCTTCTTCAGTTATGTTAGCAACCTGGTCAGAATCCATCCTCTATGCCCATAGTTAGTACACAACAACAAATATTTCACTGACACCACAGATATTGACAACATTGTGGCAGACAGGTTCAGTGCAGGTGTCATCCCGCCCTCTCCCCCAAAATAAGACATAGTTATCCCAGCTGACTGTAACCTCCCTGTCATCACAGATGTCCAGGTGAGAGCCGCCCTCAGGAAAGCAGAATACACAGCATGACTGGGACCTGATGGTATCCCCAGTTGCATGCTACATAAACTCTGACAGGAGCTAAACACACATATAGAAGTGCTATGTAACACTAGCCTGACTACAGGATATGTACCTGTACACTGGCGCACAGCAGCAGTGGTTCCACTCCACGAAGGAGGCACCTCAACATACCAATACAATACAACACAATACATTACATTACAATACAATACTATACAATATGCTATTGCCCCTGGGACTACAGCAGCATACTGTTCTGCTACCCTGACCATTGTGACACATGTGGTGTGTTGGTACCTGCTGCTGTCACACAGTTACACAGGGTGACTCATATGGCATATTACCTATCTGACTAACATTCATCAGGGGTATGTGTGACATGTACTCATGGGGAGTCTTGCTTCTTAACACTGTGTGGTTTATTGCAGGGTATGTCTTATCTGTGGGTAGGCACGTTTACCTCCACATGTGCTCTCTTTTGCAGTGGCATGGACGACACACAGCAGTCATTTAGGTTGTGGATGGTGTGAGGTGTTACTATGGTTGTTAGACATCTGTCATGGGTGTGACTTACGTATGTAAATCCGGGAGTGGTAACCTCTATGTGGGTAGTATATGTGTACTCTGTGGTGTTGTCAGTCACTGTGCATTGGTAATGTGTTTGAGTGCATTGTCACAGTGCTGTACATGTCACTGTGTCCTTCTCCATATCTGTAGCTGTCATGTGAGGTCCATACCATGGCATCCATTATGTGGTGTGGAGGGGTACACCGACCTACATGTCCATAGCTGACACACCATGTCTGCTGACACATACCATGTGCAGGTATTCCAGGAATAGTGTGCCACTGTGAATATCATTGGGGCCACTATTGTACACATTTATGACCCTGTTCACCCTGACACATGCAGTGGTGGGCAGCCAATCACATATCTGGTGGTTACTGGTGTAGGTGATTTGAAATGGGGTATGGTACTCCGGTTTTGACACTGGTGTTCACTCCATGCCTTTGTCACCAGGCACCTGCTGCAATACATCTGTACACATGTGCCTCACTCAGAATTTATATACATCTCTCTCTCTCTCTCTATATATATATATATATATATATATGTATATAGATATATCTATATATATATATATATATATATATATATATATATATATATATATATATATATATATGTCTGTATACATATACACATATATATATTGCTATAGATGTGGAGGGGGGGCACAGAGGGGGTGAGAGTGACAGAGGGGGTGGGACAGGGTGTGTTGAGGTCATCATATACAGTCATACCTGAAGATAGTCAGATCAGTCTGTCTATGTATATGTATCTACATATATCTATATCTGTATGTGTGCATTACATATATATGCTTGTACATATTCTATCTATCTACATCTGTCTATGTATTCCTACATCTCTCTCTATGTATACATATATGCATATCAAAGATATATATATATATATATATATATATATATATATATATATATACATACATACATACATATTTTGACATACATACGTATCCCTATGATAGACAGGTATATCAACATGTTTGTCTACCATACTGTATACACACACTAACATACTGCTAAACATACATAACTGTGAAACCTACTTTGTACATTGCACTACAACCTACAGTCAACCTACATTGATATGTGCACATAGATGCTCTCACATACAAATTTATGTACAGCCTTCACTGATAGTTGCTGTATGTCCCCTGCCCTTTACACATCTACATATACATATGGATACAGACCAATGACACATATGGAGGGTTCACAGTATGTAGACCTTTATAGTATTACTTTACATTACCTGTGTTTGTTACAGCTGCTTGTGTTGCCGTCTGGTTTTCTGTCCTGCTGCTCCACTTCCCAGTTGTCAGCTTTCAGGTGGCTGTTGCTGGTCTGCTTAATTTCAATTTTCTCTGTCTCTGTCTCTCTCTCTCTCTGTCTGTCTGTCTGTCTCTCACGTCCTCCTCAGGGTGCAATGAAAGTATTGCATGTGTGGACTGGGAGTACAGCATACTTTTGTAGGTATCTGCATATGCCCATGTGATGGCCTCTGCACCAATTGTTAGCCAGCATTTGCTAATTGCATGCAGCCAATTGTGTACTGATTGCAGTTCTCACTGTGATTTCAGAACAGTGCTATAAAAAGGTATGTGAGATAGGCGTAGCCCTTTCAGATTTTAAGGGCAGGGACCATGCTGGTATGCTGTGGACAATGTTCTGTGAGTGTAAAGGTTGGTATCTCTCTCATATTTCCAGCTGTGTTGTAGATTAACATTCCTCCATTCATTTCTCCAGTTTCCTGTACTAACTGTGTATGTACACTGACACCTACAACTACTACTACTGTTAATGTGTGTGTGTGTGTGCTTTCCTTTCACTTTTGCTTGCACTTTGTTGCTAAGGCTTCAATATTTGCCCTTTACAGTCACTACTTGTATGCCTGCTAGGTGTCCTGACTGTAGTGTGCTGCTGTAGCTTTCCTATTTTCCATGTACATTCACACCTTGGAATGCTTGCTATATCTGCTAGGGTGTTACAGCATGCAGTGTGGTCTGGCCATGGTGTGGGCCTTGACATCTATTAGGGTATTTGAGTATGCTGCTGAGCAGGCCCCAGAGACTCTCAGGTTCATCTGTTATCTGCCTCATGGAATGGTACATATCAGTGGGGTACACCCATTAAATTGTCTGGTATGCTGCAGTTGTGACTGTGGGTTAGCATGAGCATATGTATTACTACACTTATTCTGCCATGCAAGTGGTGAATACTTTCTGGACTCCATAGTTACCATTGCATGTGTTGTTACACCTTTCTGCCTACTGTTTGTACATTTCACATGGAGTCTGTGGGGCATCCCTGTAAGTCATTCACTGTTGCTATGTCTAGGCTCTTAACTATTCAAATATGGTGGTGTCAGACCTCTCATGTGTACAAATATTTGCAGGTTGTCCACATTTCTGCCTCATATTTTGGTCAGTATCTCATGCACAGCTTTTTCTGGCAAATCACTCTGGGCTCAAGTCAGAATATAGTGACAAACATTCAAGTTTCAGACTTCATACCCTTCCAAACATCCCACAAAATGCAGACCCTGTTACTCTCTGAACTGTCTGCGTTTGTTGTAACATTATTTGTAATGTGTCCCTGGTTTTGGGCCTTTGCTCCACATATTTTATTACTTGGTCCGGATGTGTTCCTGTAAGAGGTTGTGGGGTATGGGCAGTGATTATCCTGCTGTGAGTATGTGTGTGGCTTGCAAGGTGCTACAGTGGCATTATTACCTACTAGCTACCAACTAGCATGGCTGTTTCTGTTCACACACTACTATTATGGAAATCCACTAGTTTTGACAGTAATTCTAAATGACATGCTTTGTGTACTACACGTCCTATATTCCCTTTACATTCATTCCTACTATTACATGATATATTTATTTTAGCACAATGTTCTTGAATAAGAGTCATGGCTTAGTGGTAAGTCATGCAGACTACTGTTTCCAAGGTCCTGGGTTCGGGACTGCCAGTGGGATTTTATTTTGCTTCCGAACTGACTACAGGACCTGTCAATCAAAGTGACTAAGGCACTTTTAAGCAGTTGTAACTGGGTTAACGCTGGTTTGCGTGGAGCTCACGCATGCACACTGGCGTTTAGCTCCGTGCACATAAGCGCACACCTGCTTACAACCGCTTAAACGTGCTTACTCTTGCGCACACCCGCGCTATTTTCTTTGAAAGAAATGAAAATGGGGAGACAGGAAAGTGGTGAAAAAGGGGTCACAAAGAGGGTAAGACAGTAGGGAAACAAACTTGGGTTTTGCCGGAGGGATATAGGTAAGGCCCATAGCTGCCCATTCCTTCATCAGCAACAGCTGTGCATATGTTTGTAATTTGGTGTGACATTTGATACCTTCCACCCTTGAGAGAGGTGTAAGGACAGCAGTAATACTTGTTGTACAGCCAATTGCAATTGATAGTTTCCATGTCTGGTAGACATAGGTGCGGAATGGGCAGCTATGTATGGGGCGTCATTTTTTTCTGGATACAGAGTGCCCTTTTGTTTTTTTTTTTCAGGTGAGAGTGGTATGTCAGGTGAAGGAAGTCGGTACAGCTGGGGAGGTAGGTTGGGTAGGTACACAGACAAGACAAACAAGACACATACAGGGGCGGTGTATGACACGTGTGGGGGGGTTACACAATTGACGGGGACGGAGGTTTGGATATCCAGAGCCCATGAGCCCACAGATGGCAACAGTGGAACTGATATCCCCACCCATAGGCAGTTGCCACCGTTCCTTCACTGCCTAGGACAGGGCTGTGCTGGGGGCTGTGTATGCCGGGCAACAGGCATGCCCGTAAGTTGTGCCACCCATGCCTCAAGCTGGTGTAGGGGCTCGGGAACAGAGTCCCGAATTTCCCTACGCACCACAGTCCGGCCACACTTGCAGAGGGGGGGCAAGCCCCATCCCCTGCAGTGCTTCCACCCGCAGGTGGCACAGGGCCACCGGAGGAGGGTCCAGACTCGGCACTAGTGCCAGGTGCACTCGCCAGCTGAGGTGGGAGAGGTGGGTCCGCTGGAACCCGCCTTCCCTATCGTCCTATGTTTTGCATTATGTCATGACAGTTTGGGTTAGTGACATATAATACCATTCACAATTAGTTGTAACAGCATGCATTAGTATTCCCATTAACCAAACACCCAGATATTCACACCATTGAACAGCGTGCATAACACATGCATAATTTGAACAGCAATACACAGTCCAACAACATGCAGGGTTAATTGATGGCAACAGGCCATCAGGTTTGGATGTATGAACAGGGCAGATGCATCAACGGACATGCAAATATATATGACCCAACAGGACAAACGTCCAGGGGTGTTAATTGTGATTGCACATACCATTTTCATGTGGAATGGGTTATATGTGGTTATAGGGTGGGGTGAAGAAAATAATATTAACACCTTCAAATACCAATACATATGCTGTACATTTCTAATAGCTACAGATATATACACACTACTGTTCTAACTACAGTTTCCTATATGATAACTATTTCAACTTGGTGATAGGACTGTTACTGCAACATCAATATACATTTTATTGTTCTTCATACACATATGAATGTGTATGAAGATCTATCCTGTTGAAATAGTTATCATATATATACACACTACTGTTCTAACTACAGTTTCCTATATGATAACTATTTCAACTTGGTGATAGGACTGTTACTGCAACATCAATATACATTTTATTGTTCTTCATACACATTCATATCTAGCTTTGTTCAGCTACATCATCCTGCTACATTTGCTTTATATAGCTGTAGACAAGTGTGGATGTTTGGTATATCAGACAATCATACTATCTGCATATTGCAGACTGAGAGCAACATATCCAGATTTTGGGATACACATTCCAGATGCAGCAACAGTTTGAACAGATTTCGCTGTTTGGTTTTGATTCTCACATGCATTTCATTCTGTCTTGACTGCAGTATACTTTATTCAGGGTTTATTACTACTGTATTGCTGGATTCATGACACTTTCTCACACTCTCTCACTTGTTTTCATTTTACTATTCAGGATGGTACTTACTTCTAGGCTTTATTGACATGTTTTTCCTGTAGTTATTACAATCCTTTCCAGCAGTCTCACTTCTGTCATGTTTCAGTATTTCAACAGGGATATATTTCACACATGTTATTTCATCATCTTCTGCAGCTATACTTTTCAGCCTGCTGCAGGTTGTGTACTATTTTCTTACAGGTGGGGCATTTTTATTACAAAATTTATGTCAGACATTTTCATTTTTCTGTTTGGCTTACAGGCTGCAACACACTTTTGTAATCAAGCAATACTTGCAGACACTTTCACACTGTTACTTGCACATTTTATTCCTTAGTGACTACACTGCACTCTTTTGCTGACTGTCATACTTTTATATTTCTTTACAGTTACTGGTAGTGGATTACTGACCTGCCTGGTGGCGCAACCGCACCAGCCTATCGCCATAGGCTCTGCGGTTCACAGAACAGACACCTGCAGCTGTAATATAAATGAAGTAATATTGGAATATACATCTCCATAATATCAGCTAGTTTAATTTCTTACATACATAATTAAATGTAACTTACTCAGTAGTGGGGCGTTGGGCATTTGCCGGGCCTCCTGGATCCAAAGAGTTGGTCCTGCTTGCATCTCTTCAGGTCCGCATGGTGGTGATGGACCTGCTCACCAGTCCTTGGAATCCCTGTGGCACTGAGCTCTGAGATCATGAGCCAACCGGTCCCACGCCTCAGCCCTGTATGCTCACCAGAGGACCTGGCCCTGCATGAGTTGGGCCTCATGATTGTGGACTAGGAGCCAGACCATGTGCCTGGACTCCTCAACGCCCCACCTCTGTGCTCAAAAGCAACTACCATCTCCTACTCCTGTCATTCTGCCTGCAGTTCAGTTCTACAATCGTTTATGCTGTGTATTCCCGCCTATGGGGCTTATATAGTCCGTTTTTCCCGCACATATCTGTGATTTTCCATTTTGGAATTGTATCAACTTCAGTAAACCTGCATTGTCATGCTCCAGTTTGTATTCATTCCTATATATTGGCTATTATTGCATTTATAGGCACTGCTGTCATGGCTTAGTGGTTTGGTACCTTGACTATGGTGTATAGTATCCTGGGTTCGAACCTGGCCACTTCTTTTTATTTTTTATGACTGTCTAGACATGCTGAGGGGTGTGTCTGTGTAAAGGCAGTTTTGATACGGCTTGCTCAACATTGCCCATCGGTTAGCTTGTTTGCGCGGTGCGCAGCTCCGCGCAAATGGGGTACGCTGCTTTAAGCCTCATTTGGCTATTGGTACACATATTACGCTCAGCTCAGCCAGGGGCACTTAGATTCAGCGTGTTAAACCACTGCTCAGCTACGGGCACTCATTTTGCACTAGTTAAACCACTGCTCACCTACGGGCAGATGCACTCACCTTGTTAAACTGTAGCTCAGCTATGGGCACATCTGGCATTTTTTATTGTTTTGTTACCTCACATTTCTTCAATATAAATGGGCTATTTCATTACATTTTACATAAAATGTGATTTTATGTGTACATATTTGTCAGGGACTTGTTTCATGCTTATTTTGCTAAAAATAAAAATTGGTGTTGTGGGGTTCGAACCCTGAATGCCTTCTCTTCAGCCAACATCTCTACTCCTACGCTATTGCTTCTTGGCTTACTTTGCATATTTAGTTCTTATATGCTTTCCCACTGACTGCTAACTGTAGCTGCGCTACGGGCATGCCCGCGCAAACGAGCGCACTCACGGTTAAACATTTTTACAATTTAAAAAAATATATATAACATGTTTATTTATATATTTTCTGTTCGTAGTCTGTGGGGGGCATGTGTTGTGTTATGTTTATTCACATTTCCGTGGACTCTGTTGTGGGTGTTTACTTTGGGCACTTTTACTCTTCTGGGGGCGTGTCCGCTTACAGGGCTCGGCCTACGGACACGCCCCCTACTGTCTTACATGGACCGTGTTAGCCTTAGGTGTGATTCAGCATGCTTTCATGAATATGCAAGGCATGCTGACATCGCTCCGTTTAACTGCAGCCTCCGTGTAAGAGTTATAACTCTTACACGGAGGCTTCGTGAATCCTGCCCAATGTTGTATATATAGGATATGAATGTTATTCTGTTTAAATTACAGGCAAATGTAGCTTAAAACAACATTATTTACTTATAACACAGTTTCTTAATTCATATAAATATTTCAAGTATTAAGAATGGTCTAAGCATATCTTCAATATGATAGTTAATGTATAAATAAATGTTATATATAATTAATACTAATTATTTAAACTTCTATTTGATAAATCTTATTATATATTAACCTCATTTGTAGTTTTTTTGTTTTCTAGTAATTTAATATCTTAAAAAGTGTAAAATATTTATTTAGAAAATTTCAGTACACAGAATTAGAAGCAACAATGTGATTGGTTGTGTTACGGTGTTGTTAGTAAGTGGCTTGTATGAAGTTTTCATCAAGCTTGGAATACTTTATTCCATGTTGGAGGTTAAAAATGTTTTTAATTCTAAATTTTTCACATCATCCTTATTGTGTTTGTCCATAACAAGTTGTTCTTTTATTAGCATAATGCTTAATGCACTGAATCATTTCATAGTAGTTTCTTTACCTATTGTTCCAATAGATGGCAGCATATAAATACCTTTCATTAAATATAAATGGGTTAAATAACCCTTTAAAGAGGGGTAGTTTAAGTATTTGATTCTATATAAAGAAACAGTCTCAGTAGCGTCCTTCAAAGTCTCACAAATCCAGTATATCAATGTACTGGGACTAACAACAAATAATGAGGAAACTTCTCTTTGTGGAAGATCTAAGATTCTGTAGAGTTCTTTAGAGTTCAGGCACCTAATAAAAAACATGCTGTGAATATCCCACCTTATAACAGGTGGTAGAAATACTTTCTTAAAAAAAACTTTCCAAAGTATAAATCCACTAATGAAAGTAGGGAAGCACAAGCTAGTTTAAGCTGAATCTTGTTTATTAAAAACAGCAGAATTTTTTTCTAAAGGAAACTCATTTATTGACTTAAGATTTAAATAGATTGTGGTTAAAAGATTATTCAGTTTTAATTGGCTCTCAGTTTGGTTCAAAAAGAAGAGGTGTTCTTATTCTCTGTAAAAAAAGTCAGGTCTATCTAAAATACTGGATTCCTATACTGACAAGAATGGTATGCTGGGATTGGTGGTAATAGAAATTGATAAAAAATACTATACCCTTATAAATACCTATTGCATCCTTGGGATTGGTTCTAAGACAGTTTAGAAATACTTAGATATTATAACACTATACTCTAAAGGAGAAATGTTGATAGCTGTTGATTTTAACTGCATCCTAACAGATAAAGGCACTACAAATGTTAAACAAATCAGGCTATCTTCAGTAGTGAAACATTTAAATCATTATATTATGAGATATATCAGATTTAAAACTAGATGGTTATTTAAAATATACTCACTATTCTTTTAGATTTGGGACTCAAACCAATATTGCAAAGTATTGGTATCCAATGCATTATACTCCAAAATAGAGGATATACTACTAGTTTCATGTTCCTTATCTGACCACAGTGCTATTTCATTTAAATTAACTTTAAGTCAAAACAATTTAATTTGTTGCCGAAGACTCCCAGCATGTATAACTAAAATAAAAGGTGTTAATGAATGGTTATTAAAAGAGATAAATCAATTGATGGAATTTAACAGAAATGGTGAGGTCTCTGATGTCATATTATGGGACACGTTAAAGCTTACTTATATGGTAAATTAAAGAACTGGTATATTTGTAAAAGAAAGGAGTGTGATAACGAGTTAAATGCTCTCCAAGCTGAAATTGATAAATTCAAATTAAACCTTAAACCCAATGGTAAAGCTGCAAACACACAGTTGAAAAATATAAATCAGAAATACCTAGAAATCTTACATAATAAGATTTCCATTAATCTAGAAAAAAATTAAATGACAGTTGTATTCAATAAATCCCAAGAGCTTTCATAGAATAGCTATTAGATTAAAAACCATGAATAAAATAAACCATATCAAAGAGATTGTTTATAAAGAAGGAAATAAAACCATTAAAGCTACAGATCTGAAAGACTTATTAAAATGTTTTGGCAAATATTATGACGAAATTAATAAAACAAAGTCAAACCTGAGTAACAGCAACTTATTGGATAGTTTTGTAAAGAAAACATACATAATAAACTATCAAAAGAACAGAAAAGCAAGATTGATAATTTTTTTTCCTTTAAGGAATTAAAAGACCAAATTAAAAGTCTTAAAACTAATAAAGCACAAGGCATGGATGGGGTAATTCCTGATTTATATAAACTTTTACCCGGATAATATTTTAAACATGTTATTAAATGCTTTTGAAGAGGCTAAGAGTACATCTAATATTCCCCTGTCATGGAGATATTCTCTTATTACACCCATTTTAAAATTAGATAAGGACCCTGTTCTATGTTCTTCTTCTTATCAACCTATATCACTTTTAAAAGTGGACTACAGGATTTTCATGCCTGTATTAGCAAAAATATTAAATCAAATGCCCATCGGTTTAGTAAATGAAGATCAGACTAGGTTTTTTTAGTTAATAAGAAAGTTCAAGATAATATAATAAGACTCTTTTTTTTGATTGATATTGCAAACAAAAATAAAAAAAAAGAGTTATCTGTTGGGGGTTGGGAGGTTGGCATAATGGTTAAGGTGTTCACCTTACAAACAGAAAGTGCAGGGCTTGATTCTCACATGGGGTAGTTGGTTAGGCTTAAAATGGTCCACAAGGGCAGTTAGCCTAGTACCAACCTATGAACCTATAAGCTTAGATATGGATAAATCTTTTGACTTTGTGAATTGGTCATACTTGATCAGAGTGCTAAATGAATATAACTTTTCCACTGATTCATAAAGTTAATTAAAAAGGTCACTGATGTCATACTATTTTGTCAAAATAGGCTCCTTTATATCTAACCCCCTTGATATTCTAAAAGGTACCCAACAGGGATGCCCCTTATCCCCTTTGCTATTTGCACTCTTTATAGAGTGGCACTATTGAATATTTGAATGACTTTATTGCATATCTGCATACTACTACTAGTTTCCTTAAATTTACACATAAATATTCTTATAGTGACATTGATTTTTTGGATGTTAAGATTTACATACAATACACACAGGCCTTTATAGAATGCCGGCTAGGAGAACTAACATCCTACATAATAGTAGTATGTACCCTCGACATGTGAAGAGAGATGTCTTGAAGGGGCAGGTCTTCAGAACAATGAGGCTTTTTAATGATGATGTCCATCTGGAAAGGGCACTATCAAATCTTAAAGCTGAATTCCTTAGTAGGGGCTATAAAGCTGCAGAGATAGATAGCTGTATCACAGAAGCTTGGAGAGAAAGGCAGAATAGATGCAGGCCATACTATGGAGAAAAGACTCCACTTGCAATAAACTCAAAACCAAATAGAGTGAAGCCTGGTGATTTTAGGGTCAGCCTGCCATACTCCAGTGATATTAACAGTATATGTGATACTGTGAAAGCTAATTGGAACATTCTAAAAACTGTAGATGAATTTGAAAATGTGATAGGTGAAACACCATGTTTTTCATTTAAGAACAACACATCCCTTAAAAGGCATCTTTGCTATAATCTAAATAAGAACCAAGGAATTCTCTCAGAAAGAAATGGTACACATAAATGCAGAAATTGTAGTGCATGTAAATACGTATATACTGGTGAATCTTATCAACACCCTATATCGCACTTTAACATTGACTTTAATTTTTACGCTGATTGTAGGACAAAAAATGTGGTTTATTTCAGTTTCTGTAAGATATGTTATGCATACTACATTGGTAAAACCAATCGTATGTTGAAAGACAGGATGCTTGAGCACTACAGGGATGTACGGAACACAAAAGAAACGCATGCCTTGGTACAACATGCATTAAAAAAAGGAATGATAGTGGACTTAGGTCAACTGGTGCCCTAGGCAAAAGGGCACCAAGGCACCCCCTCACCACACCACCCGGTGCCCCCATCCTGGTCTACCTACACCAAATAAATACTGGAAAAGCGCCCCTATTAGAGCGGCGCCCTAGGCGGCTGCCTAGTTGGCCTATGCCTAAGGCCGGCTATGGGAATGAATCATAGCTTTATTTTCTTTGTATTAGAAGTGTTAGCTGAAGGTACAAGGGGAGGAGACTTTAAAAACAAAACTGAAGTGGCAGAGCAAAATTGGATAATTAAACTTCAGGCAGACAGACCTCTGGGACTGAATGCAAAAGTCTCTCTAAAACCCTTCTTAAAAGAGAGACCTTTGAAGCCTTAAAGTATGATGAAACACTAAACTGTTATTTTTAAGATAGTTTTTTAAAAACATTTTAAGTGCTTGATAATGTGTCTTTAACGTGTTAATTGATTTGTGATGTCATTAATTGATATGGTTTTAAAATGCTTCTGTTTTTTAAGAGAATGTATGTCTGATCAAGTGGTGAATACCGTAAAAGCACTAACATAATACATTTTATTATATTTCTTTTTCCTGCTGTGAGTAACTGAGGCTGTTTCTTATTTATTTTTTACATTCTGCTGATTATCTGACTGCTATATACAGTCTAGAAAATAGTAATTGGTTAGATATACAAACATTTAAGGAATATATTCAAGACAAAATTAAAATAGCATTAGACATAAAAAAAAAAAAAACTATTCCAAAAATCCCAGACTTCTTTTCCAGTATAAATAATAATCCATCTAAAGGTAATTCATACTTGTCAATCATATATAAGATTATTAGAATTTGTTCCCCCTAAATTGTCATACTGGAATTAGTTGACAAAAATAAATAAAGAAGAATTTTCTGAGAAAAGCAAGAAACTATTCTTAAAATCTGAAGGAAAATCAGCATCCTCTGTATGCTGGAAGATTTATTCATTGAAATTTTTATGCAAAATTTTTTAACACCCCATAAAATTGCTGTTATATATAAATAAGAAAAAATAAAATGCTGGAGATGCAGTGAAGCCCTTGATGCAGATTGGGTATATATGATCATAGAATGCAACATAGTATCATCTTTATGGACTAATTTTAGAAGTTTTTGCCAAGCATTGTGGTCAGATAATTGTACTATTACAGCTTCCTTGATTTTGTTCAATGCCCCAATGCCAGACATTATTCCAGTACTGCAAATACCTCTTATTTGGTCTGTCCTAGCTATTGTTAGGAAAGTTATAACTAAAAACTGGAACTGCAAAATCTGTCTAGCCAAATATGTTTGTAAAAATGTATTAAAGACCATAAAAATGAGAAATAGAAGTGTAACTCATCAATACATAGCCTGGTGGAAATGTAATGATCTATTAGAAAAGTATTAATGATTTTGTGTATATAATTCTTGTTATGGACTTTTGTATATAGTTTGGTTTTATTTTGTTTCAAATTGTTGAATTATTGCTGAATATGTAAAATTAAATAAAAACTTAAAAAAGGCTGCCTAAAACCAAGCTTAAGGGGTGGGTGCTTCTCGGTGTGCAAACAAGCATCTCTCTGGACAACTAAATACTGAGGAATTTTCAGGGGTAGTATTAAAGAGAAAATTTCATATCTGATATTGTTAATCCTCGTTCATTCCTTATGCATGGTTATCGGTTCCGAGCTCGGAACCTAGCCGGCCATTTTCCAAGCTCGCATCAGCTTCAAACTCTCGAGCTAAACTCTTACCCACAATTCCCCTCTCCTTGTTACCTCAGATTTTGTTTGCCACATTGCCATCCAGTCGTGTCAAGCTACTTCTCTTGAGCTATGTACAGTCAATTGTTGTTTAATTGCTTTACAAATTACTTTTCTGTCAGAAAAGTTGATCTTTTGTTATCTCTTGCCCTATCTCATCTAGCATTCATAATTTCCTCAGGTTTTTTCTGTCCTTTACTTACCCTTTTTACCGCAAGGTAATTTTCTCCTTACCATCATTGGTAATCCTTTTCCCTTTTTCTTTCATACCTTCGGGTACTCTCTTGTACCATTGTTGGTATTCTTCTATTTGTTAATATGGCAGATAAAAAAGGTAGTCCAGGGTTTAAGTGATGTTTTGATTGCAGACACAAACTGCCTACTTCTGATGCACACTCTTTGTGTGTTTATTGTTTGGGAGCTTCCCATTTATCTGTTGAACCACCCTGTACTATTTGTGAGAACTTTTCTAATAGAACTTTGTTAGAAAGGAAAAATAAGCTGATACTGAAGGGACATCTAAAATCACCCTTTTCAGAGGCTATTTCTGGGTCAGAGGTCTCAACCCCTCTTAAAGCCCATAAGAAAATGGATGTTTCTGCTAAGGCTAAATCCTTTCCTTCGTCCCCGGCTGTGGACTCTCACCAACCAAAATCTAAAAAGGCTAAAATTTCAGCTCCAGAGCTCTCTGTCAGCCCCAGTGCTTTCGGTGCCCAGGCTTTCGGCACCAAGGCCTTCGGCTCCATTAGTGATTTCAGCTCCATCCTCTCCTGCAGCCTTCCACATATCGGCACCGAGGGGCTCCTCGGTTCAGACCACTGTATTGGCACCAACCGTTCAGTTGGTGCATACATTGACCGCGTCAGCTCCAAGATCTTCCTCGGAACCGAGGCCTTTATTGTTGACTCCAGTTTTGTTGGTTCCAGCTTTGGCACCGACAACCACTTTGGCACCGATCCCTGTGTCGGTGGAGACAATGACATCGGCACCGATGACTTCTTCAGTGCAGACTACAGTAGTTCAGTCTTTTTCGGCACCACTGTCTTTGGTGCGGTCAGATGAGATTGGCACCGAGTCTGCCTCTTTTGTGGACAGGCCTGTTTCTCCCTCAGTCTCTGTGAGGTCCACTAGAAGTCTTTCTGAACATAATGTGTTGTGTCTTGTGGACCAGGCCTTTTTGGCCAGAGGTATTCCACCCCCCAGGAACTATCTTTCCTTGGGAGGTGATCACCCATCTCCAAAGACACTTTCTTATTCTCCTCCTTCATTGCCTTTGAAGATATAGTACAGTACTCCCCTTCTGCGGTTCCCTTTATGGATCTCACTAAGGAACCGCAGTTGCCTTCATGGCAGGAAAGTTTTGCTATGATCCAGGATGTCAGCTGTGATATGCATAGCTTGCTGCTCCACAGCCATCCAGGGACTCCGAGTCAGCAGGCTGAGCCACTTAGGGGAGGAGTGTCCCCTATCCTAGACATACACTCCTCTCTGGGTGGACCAGCCTTCCAACTGATGGAGAAGGCTTTTGCTGCTGCTGGCAATACCAGACTGTCTATAGCTCTGCCCTCCTATGGTACACTGGTTTCACAAGTCGCACCTAGCAGACATCGGGTGCAAGGGCCTCATTACATATTTCCTCCGGAATCCCCTTTTCTGTTGTTTTCCTTAGCTTCTCCTGCTGAGGAGGTCCACTGGAAAAGTTTGTGTAAGAGGAAGCACATGGACTCCACAGAGGAGTCCCTCACTGAAGATGCCACACAGATTTTGATGAAGGGGAAAGATCCCCTCGGTCACCCTCTGAGGTATCCTTTGGCGATATCCTTGAAATACTGAAACAGAGAGGTGACTGGCAGCCCTCTAATCTGACCCCCTGAGGAATCTGTGTTCCTGCAGGCCTTTTGCACCCAGCCTCCTACCTCCTGAGTTACTCCACCTGCCGATGAACTTGTCAAGTTCATTGTGCAGCGTGCTTGGAAGGCCCCTGATACTGTTGAAGCTATTCCCCGGAGGCCAGATAAGATCTTGTCAACTTCTGCTTCAGACCCCCATTGGTCCAAAAGTCTTCCTGTAGATGCTTTGGTGGTGGCGACCGCAACAAAAAAGGATCTGGCAGAAGAAGAAAGCCAGACTGTCCATCCGCCTAACAGAGAGTCCTGGGCTCTGGACAGAATAGGGAAGCACACCTTTGCTTCAGCGACCTTTGCTATCAGGTTCCAGAATTATATGGCACATTTTACCAGGCTTCAAAGGGATCTGGTTTCTGAGCTCTCTGAAACCTTGGCTGGTGCAGTGTCTGATGAGGTCCGTGACAAAGTGGCCTCTCAGCTGGCCACCATTGAGTCTATATCTAACTCCTCTATGCGATTGATATCTCATGCATCAGAAGGAGCAGCTAGAGCTGCGGGTTCAGCTGCAGTCTTGAAACAACACGCCTGGATACGCTTGTGCAACTTTGCGGAACCTTTAAAGTCTTCCTTTCTTAATGCCCCCATTGAGCTCTCCTCATTGTTTGGGCCCAGAGTTAAAAGCACACTGGCCAGATGTGAACAAGACGGTAAGACCCTTTCTGCTGTAGGTGTCCGTTATTCTTTCCCTCAACGTGCTTTCTCCCAAAACCAAAAGAGTGGGAAGATATGGTTCAAGAAATCCCAGGGTCCTTTCTGTGATACACAGGCTGAGTTCTCCCCCAGAGGCAGAGGGGGAAACTGACAGGGAAGATGCTCCGTTCGGGGCAGAGGAGGACCACATAACCAGGGTTCCAGGGATTCTTTCCCTGGTCAATCCTACCAGCATTCCTGAAGAGCGGTCCAACTCCTTTCCTCTGGAGGCAGTTGGGGGACGTAACTCCTTGTACCCTTCTACCTGGCTAAGCATCACCACCGATTCTTGGGTACAAAGGATCATAACCAGAGGTTATCATATCCTCTTCATCTTTGTCCTGTTCCTTCAAAAAATCTTCCTGACATTCCACCCAGTCAAAGGGAAGAAGCAGCACTAGATGTAGACAAGCTGCTAAGAAAAAGAGGCATCCAAATAGTCCCTCCAGACCAGATAGGATCGGGATTCTACTCAAGACTATTTTTGGTGCCAAAGAAAACCGGGGACTGGAGACCAATTTTGGATCTCAGTGTTTTGAACAAGTTTGTGAGAGTACAAAAATTCCAGACGGTCACTATACAGTCTATCCTCCCACTTTTGGAAAAAGATGATTGGATGTGCTCTATAGATCTTCAAGATGTGTACTACCACATAAAGGTGGACAGGCCATCAAGAAGATTTCTGCACTTCTGTGTGGGAGCCAGTCACTACCAGTTCAGAGTACTGCCCTTCGGAATCTCTACAGCCCCCAGCATGTTCACAAAGTGCATGGCAGTTGTCACAGCTCACTTGCGACTTCAAGGATTCCAGGTGTTTCCATATCTAGATGACTGGCTCATTTCTGCCCCCACCAGACATCTACTGGAAAAAGCCCTGGCATACTCTCTCCTTGCTGCTCAAAGGCTAGGCATAACCATAAACTGGCAGAAATCCAATCTCACCCCATCTCAGTTGACAGAATTCATAGGGGTGATCTTGGACACAAAAAAACTGCAGAGCTGCTACTCCAGAGCACAGCATTTTATGGATAAAGCAACAACTAATTCCAATCCTTTCAAAGGAAAATTCCACAGCTCACTTGGTTCTACAGCTGTTGGATTCCATGGTAGCCTCCATCACCATTGTTCCCCTGGCCAGGTTTCACATGAGGCTTCTACAATGGCTACTGCTCACCCAATGGTATCCTTTTCAGCATCCTCTTTCAGCCATGATTCGAGTAACCCACAGGTGCAAACAGGATTTAAATTGGGTGGATGACACACAATCTCTCACAATGGTCTCACAGCAACCCAAGGCCACAGTGACCACGGATACCTCCCTGATGGAGTGGGGGGTCTATGTCAGGGACAGACAGTCCAAGGCACTTGGTCCCAACTGGAGGCCTATCTGCATATAAATGTTTAGAGCTGAGGGCGGTGCTTCTGGCGTTGCAAGCATTCCATCCCCTGCTGTCGTCTGGGACAATTGCAATTCAATCAGACAACATGGCCATGGTCTGTTACATTAACAAGCAAGGTGGAACCAAATCTTACCCCCTTTGTCAAGAGACCATGAGGATATGGCAATGGGCGATGGCTACCAACCATTTTCTTCTAGCAATGCACATTCCTGGGAGTTCCAACATGATAGCAGACAGACTCAGCAGGTGCATTCTGCAACCTCATGAGTGATCTCTGAATCCCTTGATAGTGGTGGAGATCTTCCACCGCTGGGGCTGTCCTTGCTGCAACCTCTTTGCATCCCTGACTAACTACAAATGCAGCAACTACTTTGCCCTGATTCCCCCATGGGACAGTCACCCAGGGATGCTCTAGTCCATGATTGGCCCTTGGGTCTTCTCTATGCATTTCCGCCCTTTCCTCTCATTCCCCAGTTTCTGAAGAAAGCCCAGCAGTTGAAGAGCAAGGTAATCCTCATAGCACCATACTGACCATGACAGATTTGGTTCCCATTCCTTTGGCCTCACCTACTAGATCGACCATTGATTCTCCATCCAATCCCGGAGTTGATCTCACACCCACAAAACCTGATTCATCCCAACCTGAACAGCCTGAAGCTAATGGCTTGGCTACTCCAATTCCCTTGATTGCCAGGCAGAATGATCTTTCTTTACCAGTACGTGATATTCTCATTGCTTCTCATAAGTCCTCCACTAGAATTACTTATCTGAGCAAGTGGAGAAGATTTACCTGTTGGCTGAAAGATAAACAAGTAGACCTCTTTTCAGCACCAGTGTCGATAATACTAGACTATCTGGCTGACCTGTTTCAATCGGGTCTATTGGCCTCTACCATTAGAGTTCATTTGGCTGCAATTTCTAATTTTCATGAGGGTGTCCAAGATTCCTCTCTTATGTCCCATAAATTGTGCAAGACCTTCATAAAAGGTGTGAATCATCTGAAGCCACCTTTTAGAGAACCTATTCAACCATGGGATCTATCATTAGTTCTACAAGCTCTGACAATGGCAATTTTTGAACCAGCCTCTTCTTGTGACCTCAAGTATTTGTCATGTAAAACCTTTTTTTTGGTCGCTATTACTTCTGCCAGACGTATTTCTGAACTTCAAGCTTTATGTATCAAGACTCCATACTTGATTTTTCATAGAGATAGAGTGTCTCTGAGAACTAATCCATCATTTCTGCCTAAAGTGATCTCTGAAATGTCCATTAATCAAGCCACTGAATTGCCAGTTTTCTTTCCCAACCATTCAAACAGAGGAGAGTATTGCCTACATACCCTAGATATACACAGGCAAATCCATTTTTACTTAAACAGGACTAAACCCTTTCGTAAATCTGACCAGTTATTTTTGGCCTTTTCTGGATTTAGATTAGGATCGGCTGTTGCTAAGGTCACATTAGCTAGATGGTTAAAGGACTGTGTGACCTTTATTTACACACAACGTAATATTTTGTTGCCTACTACCTTGAAAGCTCATTCAACATGGTCAGTGGCAACTTCTGCTGCCTTCCATGCCAGAACTCCTTTACATGACATCTGTGCAGCTGCAACTTTGGCTATGCCTCATACCTTCATTAACCATTACAAATTGGATTTGGCCTCCAGGAAAAGAGCATCTTTTGGTTCTATGGTGCTCAGGAATGTCCTTCCATGAGAGCCTCCCAGGAATAGAGGTAGCTGGGGACTCTGACCCATGCGTAAGGAATGAACGAGGATTAACAATATTAGATAAAGAAGTTATGTCTTACCATAACGTTCCATCTGTATTGTTGATCCTCATTCAGTCATTACGACCCTCCCTCCTTCCCCCTCCTATGGTTTCTAGTGGATCTCACCATCCAGTTCTCTTAGGTTATTTGACCAGAGGTGGCCTCTACCTTCTTTAATTTGCAAACTCAATCTGAGGTAACAGGGAGAGGGGAATTGTAGGTAAAAGTTTAGCTCAAGAGTTTGAAGCTGACATGAGCTTGGAAAATGTCCGGCTCAGTTCCGAGCTCGGAACCGATACCCATGCGTAATGACTGAACAAGGATCAACAATACAGATGGAACGTTATGTTAAGACATAACTTATTGTTCTAGGGTACTCCTAACCACCAGTGCAAAATGAACAGTGTCACACAGATGTGATGACTTTATACCGGCACAGAAGGTCTCCAAACAAACAGCCTAGCTCTCAGCCAATCACAGCAACACTCTTTATGGTTTCAACAGTGAATTCCAGCTCAGATGGGACTTTGTTACCCTCTCTTACCACAACAGGGCAGACCAAAGATGACTTAATGTAAAAGCACTGTCAGAGTGACCAAAAAGCTGTAACCAGCCTAGTTACAACTAATAAACCAAGCAGAAATGCAGGAGCAAACAGTAGCAGCTAAAGCACTAGAATGGAGCAAGCAACACATCAAATAAGCACAGATGTCAGAGCAGTACAAGTAATAAACAACTTAAAGTGCAATTAACAATAGTTATAGATGTTCAGATCGGGATGGATCTGGATATAGCACAACAATCAAATGCAAATGTAATAGCAAATAAACTTTAAAATGCAGAATTCAAGTGCATGTCTACAAAACTGGCAAATAACAACTGTAGTCTAAATCCAAACAGAGTGCAAATCAGTACTTAAATGTACTTACCTAACAGTTGATGCAAATGGATTCAGTAGAAAATCTCTGACAATGGTGAGGTTGCCAAGGGAGTGGAAGGTCCTTTGCCTAAGCTCTTCACTTTGGGAAAGGAAGAGTAGAGGGGATGGAGATGTTAAGAGAGGACTTGCTGAGAGATCATGAGAAATTTGGAAGAGATAGCTTTAGGGTGAGGGTTTGGGGCATGTGCCATATACTGAGGAAGGCAGAATATGAGCTACAGCTTAGGCTGTCACATAGGTGGTACATGACTCTTGTACAGATCTCCCAACCATCCTGAATTACTAATTTTTTACCGAGTTTTGGGGTCCAAATGAAGGGGTGCCACAATTCCCGAGTGACACCCCTTCATTTCCGATTTTTTTGCCTTTGTTTTTTTATTTTTTTTAATTTTCGCGCTGTTGGAGCTGATGTCATCATGTGCGCAATGACGTCAGCTCTGTCAGCACTACCAGCCAGTCGGAATTGAGCTCCTTGAGCTCACGTCATCATTTCCGGCTTGCTGCAAGCAGTTGCTGCATTTGAAAAGCTTGCCGCCGGTTCAGACAGAAACGCTTTGCTGCCTGCCATTCGTTTTTAATCTGGGACTTGTGTTGCCCAAGAAAGAAAGCTGCCATTCGTGCTGGGACTATCTGAGAAAGATATGTTGCTGTATGGTTTAAGCTGCTGCCTGCCCAAGAAAGCTCTGCCATTCAGGACAGGTAAGGGGGAACAGGAATAAGCTGCCATTCATTTTCTGCTGTTCATTTTGAATGCGAGGACTGCTGCCATTCATTTTAATTTGCTGTATTAGGAGCTGCCATTTGTTTGAACAAAGGGTGTGTGTGTGTGTGTGTGTGTGTGTGTGTGTGTGTGTGTGTGTGTGTGTGTGTGTGTGTGAGAGAGAAAATGCTAGAATGAAGAAATACTACCTACAACATGGTTAGGAGTAGAAAAAAAAAACAAGTGAAATGTTTTCTTGTTTTGGTTGCAGGCAATGTAGAATGATGGTGAATAGTCCTTATGTGGTAAAAATATTTAAAAAAAATACTATAGCTGGTTTCAATAGCAGGCACACCTTTGGTATCAGTCAATTGACTTATCCTGCTCATTGCTTAGCATGTGACTGTTTTTGTATTGGGAAAGCAGGAAACTCGAGGAGTAGGAAAGCACATCAGTCTTAAGAACAAAGGTGAAATTAATTCTTTATACAAGCATAGTACACAATGTGGATGTTTTTAAAATATTTACTTCTTTTGTACGCAAACAGATAATTAATGATTTTAGAGGTGGAGATCAAGATACCTCAGCAGAGCATTTCAAAGACAAATTCTTCCCTTCTTTTTTGGAATGAAGCAATGGAGATTTATACTTTACAGTGTATTTTGTGTGTGTGTATGAAAATGCCCCCACAGCTGGTGGCTAGAGGTATTTAGGCTCAAACCCTGTAACTTTGGCACAGGGTAAAAGGAGCCTAAAGTCCATAGCCACCACCATTTCTCAGCTTTACCCAGATTTTGTGCTGAGAGCTATGGTGACAACAGAATTTGTATTCCCCCATTATTGGATTTGTTGTCCGTCCAGGTGTTTTGTGCTAAGAGGTTGAGACTTGAGAGCTATGGTGAGAAGTGAGAACTGAATTCACTAAATGATGGCTGTTAAGTTTCAGTCTATCTATTGTTTAAACTGCTGATTTAGCATAGTGGTATATTGCACTGTAATGTGTGTATAGTGTTCTGGGTTCAAGACTTGCCAGTAACATGCATGGGGGTAACACACCATTTTATTCTAGCAACTTTCCAGAATTATACAAGCAATGTTTAAAATGTGTCCCTGGTTTTTGACCTTTTGCCCCCCCCCAAAAAAAAAAACCCTGAAATTGAAAGTGAGAGAAGCTGTGCCAGATGCCTATGGCTTACACTACTGTCATTCTATTTATAGTTTGGATGTGGAAGTAGACTTTTATGATGGAAATGTTCTGAATTGGGCAGTTTTGTAATTATTGGTTCATGCATTTTCTTTCATTGCCTACTGTACAGCCTCCTGGAAAAATGTTCATTCAAACAATACATTTAAAATGTGCTCTGTCTAACAAGTGTGCTGTATAATACAAGGAATATAACTTAATAAAGTCAGGAAGGTGTATCATAGAAAACACATGTATGTTTCTTGTTTTGTGTGCAAGGGGCCAATTAATTGAAAACAGCCCAAAGGTAATCTTTATCCACTACTGGCCAGATGTATTTTCTTTGGATGCGGTGCAGGTTTCAATGCTGTTTCAATGAATGTGAGTTTCAAGGCCAGAAAAGTTTTAATGCCAAGTCTGTTTTCATTGTGAGACAGTATTGCTTTGTTTATCAGATGTCTGTTAGTGTTTGTGCATTGATGATGTGCCTCAAAATGTAAAAATAAAATCCAAATCTTCATTGTAGAAGTAAAGCAGTATGCACACATTAGTGTTTATGGTAAATGAGGTGAAATAGCCAGGTAATGGGATATTGGAACGGCTGCAGGGGCACTCTGGTGCCATATTTTGGTTGTCTGTTCTTCAGTTTGTGTTCGAAAGTTGGCATCCCATAATTCCATCGGAGTGGGTGGGGCCACATAATTATGTATGCAAATTATATGTTAATCAGCATACAGATTTGTACCTATTTTTCATGGCCCTTGTCCAGATTTTTGATGTTTCCAGGTTGAGAGGTATGCTCCTGTAGGCTTAAGAAGCCAGATTATGTTCAGGAGATCAACTGCTGATATGGAGAAGTTGCAAATTATCTTCACATGTGAGAGCAGTGTGATAAACTGAAGGAGTTCTGACAATGAATGGGCACACTGATTGCACATTTATATAGTAAAAGATCTTAGAGGAGTGACATTTTTGTCATAAGTGGAAACTAGGGGCTTGAAGTAAGAAATTACAGAGAGGATAGTGGTGGTGTGTACATATGGATGATTTAAAAAGAAAATTGCAATGAGTTAGAAATAGCCTCTGAGATTTGGGGGTGAGGAGTGGAAATAGCTGGTCATAGTGTTGATGGGCTATAAGACCAGGGAAAAGAAAAGGGGGTGTGGGCTCCATGAAAAGTATGGTGGTTAGACTGGAAGTGGAAGAAAACAAATGTTTTGTGGTGGAGGGACTTTTAGGCTTTTTTAGGGCATGGAGCACCTCAGGTTGAGCTGGGGTGGCAGGGAGAGAGAATCACAGTTTTAGGTAAAGGGTATGTGAGAGGGGGAGCAGGAGTACTAAATAGGAAAAGGAAGGACATGGTAGGGAGACAAAAAGACTGAAAAAATACAAGATGTTTTTATGGGCTACTGTTTAATAGATTCATGCATTTATGAGATCATGCACTGGATCTCCATCATGGCAGAGGGTTAGGACACTAGGGGCAGAGAAACGTGCTATGAAAATTGTATTAACAGGTGAGTGAGAAGAGGGGATGTTAATGTAATTGTAGAATAGCGTATTATTGTTTGGTAGAACCTGTGCAGCTGCTATGTCTTTATGTAACATTTTCAGAAAAGGTGAGATTAAAAAAGATCAGGCAAGTAGCTCATATAGGTTCCCTCAAAGGGTAGGGTTTTACATCTTTTGTTGTGCAGTCTATTGCTGAAAGTGCAGCTGCTGACAAACCCAACTTTCTTCAGTGGAGGCAATGATCTTATGGGAAGCTAGGAAGCCAACCATCATGGTGTATCATTTGTTTAAATGGCAGATGTTTTTATATTGGTGTGAATGATTTGAGATGTACCTCTCTGGACTATATGAAGAGAGATATGACTGAGCTCTTGGACTATAGCCTTAAGCAGCATTTTACCTTCACCTAGGATGATGCCTCAATTCAAACAGAAAATGATTGACTTCAATAATTGGCTTAGCTTCTGGTGTCATTCTGAGGGGATCCACTATCTGTCAGCTTGGGACAACATGATCGACAGACTTCGATGCTTTGCCAGAGATGGTCTTCATCTGTCACCCCTATAGTGCCTTTTTAGGCAGTGTCTCAAGGACAACATTTCCAAAGTAAAAACTCCATGTAAAATAGTCTCATGGTTATGCTGCTAAATGCTAGAATTCTCAACATAAAACTGCACTCACTGGAAGCTCTTCTCACCTTGGACGACACAGACATTTGTACAGTCATGGAGACCTGGTTCAAGGTTTTGGATAGCATCCCAGCCATACCAGGTTACACCTCCTTCCACATGTTCAAACCTGAAATTGAAGGTATGAAAATGAAAGGGGGTGGTGTATCAATAGTCATTAAAGATAACTACACTTCCAGATTGGTTAAACGGTATGACTTCCTGGAGACACTTCAGGTACAATTAACTGTTGGTAGGACACCTATTCAAGCCTTTGCCAGCTCCATGACTCCATGAACCCCCTCCATGATTCAGGACACCCACTCTGCCTATTTGGATCTACTTGATTCTGTCAAGATACATCCAAACACCATGGTTTGGGCGACTAACTACCCATCCATTGACTGGGCAAATTATTTGTGCTCAAGCTCATTTGCCCAAAGGTTCTTTAACTTTGTTAACTCCAGTGCCCTAATGTTCCTGCTAACTACCACATCAATAGCAACATCTTAAGTACGCACTCAGTGGTGAGAGACTTGGGCACACAGGTTGACAGTAACCTTACCTTTGACCACCATGCCTTCACACAGTGATAAGAAGGGCATTCTATATTGCTTCTATATTGCTTTACCCATCAGGTCTTTAGGTGTTGTTTTAATAGTAGCTTGAAGTATTTCAGGTTGCTATTTTGTCTGAATGAGAAGAGAATGTAATTCCAAACTTTATGATGTGAGAGGAATACAGTTTGTCACTTACTTTGATGCAGTAAAAATTGTCATTAGAGTGAAGAGTCCAAGATGAGGAGTAAAGCTGGATAATATTTTTAGTGCTTGGTATTTTCTAGTTTTGAAAATTAGACTTTGAACAGTTTTTAGTTATGTGGATATTAGACAGTGTAACCGTCTAACCAATTTATCTGATTTGGCAGTATGCAGTGATAGGATCTACAAGGCATATCAGATACAAATTTAGTTATTTTGTTGTAGTATTTATCTAGTGTGATTATTTGGGTAGCTTACAGGCTATATAGGAGGATGGGTTACAGTAGAGTAAAGGCAGCGATTTCCCTAGCCTGGTCAGTCAGCTAGAGTTTATCTCAATATAGGGTGCCAAGTTATTTGTGCATTTTGCTGATAACTAATTTTTTGGGGTGATCAGATTTCATGGCATCATCTATGCTGACACCTAGGAGCTTGGTATGAATTACACATTTAATTTTGTTTTGGTCAGAAGAAGTAATGGTGGAGAGAGGTATGTCATTAGAGTATTGTTTAGGTGTGAAGAGAATTAGGTTTGGTCTTCTTAGGCTTTTAATAGTAATTGAGAGTTATGGAGCCATATTTCAATGGAGATGAAGGATTCCTCTGCTTGGTTTGAAGTTGTTGTAGACTTTTTCTCAATGCAGATAAGTGTGCAGTTATCATCTTCCTGGATAATGATAATATTTACTTGCAGTATGTAGGTCATTTATGATAATACTGGATAGCAATGGACCAAGGATAGATTCTCTAGGCATCCCTATGTGCACTGACAAAACTGGAGAGAAGTATTATTTTTCCCATTTTACAACTGACTTTTTGTATGTTTCTAAGCTCCTCTCCATGGCACCTGAGAGGTACACTGCTGCAGTATGGCCTGCATTGTTAGGCATAGTGGGTGCTTTCACACACATTGATCCTAGCTATAGCACAGTGCACACTTTGGCAAACTCTGGCAATGCATCGTGGTCTGTCGATCATGTCATCCCAGGGAGACAGATACTGGATCCCCTTAGAATGACACCAGAAGCTTAGCCAATTGTTGAAGTCAAGCATTTTGTCCTTGTACTGTGGTATCATTCTGGATGATGGCAAGATGCTATTCAGGGCTAGGGTCGTACCTGCCTGGGCTACAGGATCGGACAGCTCTTCCATGTCTCTTTTCATGTAGTCCAGGGAGGTACATCTAAGGTCATTCACACTAACATGGACAATGTCAGAGTCATATTTGTACTTGTTGTGGAGTGACCTAAGTACGTGCATTATGCGGTGGATCCTGGCAGCCAACAGGTAGCTGACAGTACCTTTCTCCTTGTTTAGCCTGGTGAGTGAAACATCAGTGTGCCTGACTATAGAGTCACTTATGACTAGAGTGTTGGGTACGTTGTTATGCCTTACTGGCTGTGGTTGAGTGGCACACTGAGTTTGTGGGCTATGTGTCATTTGGGTTGTGTTGGGGGAGGTGGACGTTGCTTGCGTTTCTGCTTTGGAGGTCCCTGTTGCTTGGGCAGATTTTTATTGAGAGCCTCCATGAATGTAGGTGTGTGTTTTGTGTTTCTATGTGTGTGTTTTGGTGGTGTAGGTTTTGAGGGACTATGTGATGAGTGTGGTATGGTGCAAGTATTTACCCTCTCCTCTTGGCTGTCTATTCCAATCTTGGGTGAAGAGAGCTTTGCTTCCAGTTTGGCTTTATAAGTGCATCTCTCACAGGTTGTAGTGTTGGATGGTAGTAGAAGAGGGTTGTCTGTGTACATGAGGCAATTGCTGCATTGCCCTAAGATGCCCAGATTCATCACGTAGACAGGAGAAAACACCAGGAGCTGACCCTTAGACATGCCTGGATAGGTGCTTATTTATTAAGTACTAAAAACTGTTTTCCTCTAGACAAGTGAGGAAAGTTGAGTGCTGTAGTAATTTGTAGCTTATTTAGTGCTTACAATAAGTTCTGAACAAGTGCTGTGCACAAAGAAACAGATTTGATTGCTAAAACTAAAACTGGCTAATTCTAAGGGAAAATTTGAAGAGCAGACTTTATGGCACTGGGAATAGTTTAACCCTAGCTAAGCGACAATGCATAAAGTGTTTTTTCTTTTAACATAAGCTACCTAGCGATTACCACTCTCACTGAAGCTAGAAGGCTTCCATCTAACACAGAAAGGCTTGGGGTCACAGAAACTTACAAACGGTCCTGGATACAGCAATTCTGTATCTGGACTAGACCACTTACAGGAAAGGCAGGAAACAAGCTTAGAAAAATTTTTTTTGTAAAGTGGAAAGGGAGAAAGGAGGAGCAGAGGCTAATTCAAGGTTAAGAAACTAAGTAGGTTGGCCTTCTTAAATGTTCTCCCTGTATTAGGTAGAATGAGATAATGACACTAGACTGGGAGGAGTGTCCCAGATAAAATTTACAGAAGTGGTGGGCAACTGCAACGCTACCAAGTATAAGAACACGATACCAATAGGGAGGGAGGGCGGGAAACAAAAATCAGAACAAACAAACCCAAACGGATGCTTAACAATTGTAGAAAATTTTCAGTTAATACCTCACACACAGTGAAACTAGCTAGAAAAGTATGCAGCAGGCAATAAAAGTGCTATAAATAACTCGTAAAAATAAGCAAAAAACAGGATACTTAATGTTATATAGCACAGATCAGTATGCTCAGTGCCCTTCATCTGATTAGCACAGTGCAAAATGGCAGAAACACTCACAAGTTAACTTCTTAAGTAACAAAGTTGAAACCTGAAACAACTTTAAAAAAAGCTTGAAAGAACCAATGAGGTGCTTACTCCAAGCCGTAGTCCAGGTAACCCCAATCAGCCAATGACCACAAACACTTCCCTCTCACTGAAATGCTCTACTGGATTTGGCTAAACTAAGATGGTTTGGAACATGTGCTCAGACACACAGCCCATACCAACAAACAACTAGGCCCAAAACACAAGCCTGAATATGGACAATGGTACAACTACCCACACTACTTAAGTGTTTAAACAGATAAAGGAGCAAGGATACTCTAGAGAATGCTTTTAACTGCAAACAATTAAGTTATATTCCTTGGCAGGAAATCAGAACAAACAAACCCAAACAGATGCTTAACAATTGTAGAAAATTTCCAGTTAATACCTTACACACAGTGAAACTAGCTAGAAAAGTATGCAGCAGGCAATAAAAGTGCTATAAATAACTCGTACAAATAAGCAAAAAACAGGATACTTAATGTTATACATCACAGATCAGTTTGCTCAGTGCCCTTCCTCCAATTAGCTCGGTGTGAAATGGCAGAAACACTCACAAGTTAACTTCTTAAGTAACAAAGTTGAAACCTGAAACAACTTTAAAAAAAGCTTGAAACAACCAATGAGGTGCTTACTCCAAGTCGTAGTCCTGGTAACCCCAATCAGCCAATGACCATAAACGCTTCCCTGTCACTGAAATGCTACACCAGCTTTGGCTAAACTAAGATGGCCTGGAACATGTGCTCAGGCACACAGCCTCTACCAACAAATAACTAGGCCCAAAACACAAGCCTGAATATGGGCAATGCTTCAACTACCCACACCACTTAGGTAGAAAAAACTGCAGAAATGTTTAAACAGATAAAGGAGCAAGGAGACTCTAGAATGTTTTAACTGCAAACAATTAAGTTATTTCCTTGGCAGGAAATCAGAACAAACAAACCCAAACAGATGCTTAACAATTGTAGAAAATTTCCAGTTAATGCCTCACACAGTGAAACTAGCTAGAAAAGTATGTAGCAGACAATAAAAGTGCTATAAATAACTCGTAAAAATAAGCAATAAACAGGATACTTAATGTTATATATCACAGATCAGTTTTCTCAGTGCCCTTCCTCCGATTAGCTCAGTGTGAAATGGCAGAAACAATCACAAGTTAACTTCTTAAGTAACAAAGTTGAAACCTGAAACAACTTTAAAAAAAGTTCGAAACAACCAATGAGGTGCTTACTCCAAGCCATAGTCCAGGTAACCCCAATCAGCCAATGACCATAAACACTTCCCTCTCACTGAAATGCTACACTGGCTTTGGCTAAACTAAGATGGCCTGGAACATGTACTCAGACACACAGCCTCTACCAACAAACAACTTGGCCCAAAACACAAGCCTGAATATGGACAATGGTATATATACCCACACTACTTAGGTAGAAAAAACTGCAGAAATGTTTAAACAGATAAAGGAGCAAGGAGACTCTAGAGAATGCTTTTAACTGCAAACAATTAAGTTATATGATACACTCCTTGGCAGGAAATCAGGACAAACAAACCCAAACAGATGCTTAACAATTGTAGAAAATTTCCAGTTAATACTTCACACACAGTGAAACTAGCTAAAAAAGTATGCAGCAGGCAATAAAAGTGCTATAAATAACTCGTAATAATAAGCAAAAAACACAATACTTAATGTTATATATCACAGATCATTTTGCTCAGTGCCCTTCCTCCGATTAGCTCAGTTCTATTTGATTTTATTCTTGCTTACCCTTTTTCTTTTGTCCTTATGTTTCAAAGATGTTTCTCCCAAGGCAGCTTTGCGACCTTCCACCATTCTCCTTCTAGGGCTATCCTCTCTGACCATTTCTTTCAAGTATGTCTGTTATTATATTTTAGGGGCTTCCCTATCCTAGGACTTTGGCTTCCTTTGTAAGAGATAATGTTTAATGTTAAAGGGGCATGATCTAATAACATGATTTCATTAACTGTGGAGCTTTAAACTCCATACCACATGGCACCCAGTATGAAAGCAAAATCAATTCTAATGCCTTGTTTCATTAGTTTCCTCAAAAGTGAAGGGATCTTGACCTTTGGATGAAAATTCCTCCACATTTCTAGCCGTCTGTTATATGCTATCCAGTCTTGGATTGGCTCTTTGTATGCTGCTCAGCTTTATTGCACAACTTGTCTTTATTCCCATCCAGTACTAGACTGGTATCTCTCACTAGTATATTGAAGTTTGCATTTAATGTTAGTTCTTACCATAATTGGAAGAATTCTTCAAAGAATTCCTTATTGTCTTCATTTGCAAATATTTGCTCTCATCCATTGTTTGGTGTTGACTTGCCTCTTTCAACCTAGCCACCTACCATGGCCACATTTCCAAGTTTGTTCGGATTGAGCCAAAGGATTGGTGGAACATAGTCAGGACTTCTTTCTTCCCTTTCTGTGGTTTATGATCATCATAGACTAAATTATAATGTCTACTATTAAACCTAAAAGTCTCTCTAACTTTGAGTTTTGTCTTTTGCAAACATAAATGTACCTCCTCCCTTGTTACCCTTTGTGTAATCCTGGCTCCTCTGATAGAGTGAATATTGCCTACCACATTTTATGAGAAGAAATGAATAGTTTCATTAGCGTATAGCCCTGCTCGGGTTGGAAGAATGTGTTTTTTAGTCTTCAAAATCTCATGTTGACCCTTCCCAAACTCATGATCCAGAGTTACCCTTGGGCTAGGATTGTATCCCTTGGGTAGCTAGTCATCACTGAGGCCCAGGTGGATGATCCTAGTGGCTGTTTAAGTCAGACAGATGGACAGTATTAGGGTGCTTAAAACCCCCACTTAGGGCATCACCCATATTAAGTTAGCATAGTGGGTAGTCTGTTAAGATTTTATGAAAGAAAATAAATTATTATGCAATCAGACAGTATCAGCTATATCAATATAAAAACACAAGCTAGATAAACAGATTATTATGCATACACTTAGCTAAAGATATTTAGGCTTCTGTTTGCTATCCCTTTAAGAGGAGTGATATCAGAGCAAGCAACTCTTACCTTACTCTGAGGTAACCATTCCCTCAGATGTTCCATGCCACTTACCACACATTGCATTAAGAACTATGCTCAGAAAGCTCAACTTAGGTTAACAGTATTAATGGTCGTTACCATCTTGGGCATGCTTGCATGCAAAAGAGTTCATGCAACTTGAATTAGCACACCATGCTAGAAAAAAAGTAAGATTAACACCCCCATAATATTATAACTGTTATTGCTTTAGGATAAAATAGGTTATACGGTGCATGGACTCATGATGTTATCACCTTCTGTCTAGTTTCATGCTGCACATGCTCAGTGCAGCAAAACAGGGACCATTCCTAAGTTGTTTATATACCATTCCTAAGTTCTTCTGTATTATACAATACCATTCTTAAGTTGTTTATATACCATTCCTAAGTTCTTCTGTATTATACATTGATGTTCAGTGCTTCTTTATGCAGACATTATATAGTTTATTCCTTCATGTGGTCTTTAGGTTGCCCTTAACTTTTAATTTTCAGACTGTGTAATAAGAAGCAGTGTTCCATGTTCCCTTTGTTATATATTTATGTTGCGTATCTATTTTCACTTAAAATATAATGTTGATATATGGTCTCTTAGAATACATTCAAGGCTTTTACACTGTGAAGTGTTACAGTGACATCTTGGGATCTGAGCCTGTATATGTAACTTTGATATTAACGATGTGTGTCCTTTGATGATTTTCCAATCTATTTGTGTATTGCACCCTGCAAATTATAGTTCAAAATTGAGTAAAAATCCAAGATGTATTCACAATAAACTGTTGCCCTGTCTGCTCACCTCTGACAGTTGAATAATGCCATAGCAATCAGCTGAACTGAGAGATGCATCTGCCAGATATCCCTTACTTTGGTCAGGTTTTGGGTTGCACAAGATCCAATACAGCCAAATGTGAATGCAGTTTATTTTACATACTTCAATTCTTAATAGCTGTACATTGCTGAGCAATAGACTATTTTGGGTACCTCATATGTATTGTTACCTTTTCTGGGCACATTTATTTTCCATTTGTTTAATAGGCTGCTTGCTTTTAATTTATGAATTTGTGTATGTATATATATATATATATATATATATATATATATATATATATATATATATATATATATATCTGTATATATACATATATATACTCGTGTGTGTGTGTGTGTGTGTGTGTGTGTGTGTGTGTGTGTGAGTGTGGGTGGGTGGGTGGGTGCAGATGCTCAGGTCAACAGTGTATTTGGTCTACATTTGTTTATTCATCTGCTTTACTAAACAGATAGTCGACCTATGTGAGAGATCACATAATTCTTGGGGCTTGGGAATATTCCTTTTCCCTAATTTTGAAGTTAATATATATAATTTGCAGGGGGTGGGGGACTTGCCTTCCTGAAAAAATGTTTTTCATGTTTTTCTGACTTAGTTTTTGCATGTGCCAAGGTTGTTTCTCTGTGCATGCATAGTATTGCATCAACATTCGTATTTTCGGCATATTGTGATGCTGTTTTATATGACAGTAAATACAAATGTTGATGTAATGTTGGAGAACTATATATATTCAAGTCTTTCAATTTGCAATTTGGTGATTCCATTGACATCTTGAAAAGGGATCCTGCATCTATAACTCTGGTCCTAATCTAATGCCGGCTGAGATTATTTTGATTTTTTGTTTGCGTGTATGTAGTCCGCAGCGCATTATAAACCAGAGCATGTTACATTTTGAATAAATGTAGGTATATTGTCTCTCAGCATATATTCAAGTCTTTTATTCAATGAAGTGGTGGTTCCTGTGATTCTTGGAATTGAGGCCTGTATCTATAACTCTTATGTTAATCTAAATGTATATATATATATATATATATATATATATATATATATATATATATATATATATAAATCGTAAAACACCATACACTATTTTGTACTGTGAAGGAACATTAGGAGAGAGGGCTCTAATTTGTCCTCAACTAAGGGTTGGATCACAGTCCCCACAGAGGAGTCTTTAAGAGACTGGTTACAGGAGAGAGGGCTCTAATTTGTCCTCAACTAAGATTTTTGAGACAAGTAATATTTTTTAGTTAGGACTCTATAAGGCCTCTTACATTGATTGATATATTTAGACAACTGTATGTCAAAATGGGCATTATATTCAATACTGAGTCTGATGAGATATGAGTAAAGGGGAATTAAGATTTCTTTGTATCAGGAAGAGATGCCTTTGGAAGTTAGATGAACCAAAGAGAAGGCTTCCTGAGCTAGAGATATAATGGTCAAAAAGATAAGGGATTATCAACAAGATTGCTTAAACCCTTATGACATCATCAGGTTGGAGCTGTATTACATTTTTTTTTCAGATTTAGCTTTAGACCATTGTCCTTGCACTAGTTAACAGGGTCTAATCCATGTTGAAACAATCGTGAATTAGTGGAAGATGAAATTAACAACATTCAATGTACAGTCATCTGTAGACTTACATAAATAACCAATTACCAGGAAGGCTGGCCTGAATATTTGAGAAATGGAGGTTGAATAGGAGATGGCCAACACTGAGTCGCTATATTTGTACCCTGTGCCAATCATGGTCCCGTAACAGCTTGCACCAGGGGCAGCCAGCTCTTCAGCCTGCCTTACTTGTACCTCTGCAGTGGGCATTTAGCGTGGATTATGTGACATTGGTGTTGCACTCAGCAAAGACAGAAAAAATAGAGGTACCATAGCAAAATCAGTTTTGACCAAGAAGTTAGTGGAATACTAATACTAACAACATAAGTGATCTTTTATGTAAAAGGAATATGTCAAGTTTTCCTGTTACCTATAATACCAGTTATTAGGCTATTTCTAATATTGTTAACATGAAGTGGCAAAGTCTAAAATCTTTGTAACAGTCACTGTAATGTCAGAGATAAGCCCAGACTTTTTATATAAAAAAATATACAAAATCCTTAAACAGTAGTTGTGCTAAAGGCATTTTGATGCAAACAGTTCCGATATTTGTAAAAGTGGTACTTTTAAACGTTTGAATTGTACAGCATGCCAGTATGTCTGTAGAACCAATGTGTTTTCAGATGTTTTGCTGATTGCAATTCCATGCATTTAGTTTATGTAGTTGTATGTGTGAGATGGACTGTTTTGGCAAAACAAGCATTTCAAGGGCATTATGCTGGAACATTTATCTGATGTTAAGAGAACTGTTAGCACAAATGCACTCAATAACCATAAATATGTTTTTAGTGCTGACCGTTATTATAATTTTTCACCTATCACCTGTGATAAAACCATCTGTAATAAATAGGAGTATAAGTAATTCAGCTGAAATATTTTTCTACAGATGCATTTCCAGAGTTAAATGAGAATGTGTCTCTGAAACCACTCTTCAAAAGAATGGTGTTAGCTCATCAATCACTCTTCAGATCATGTTTTTTACTATGTTTCCTACTCAAATGTGGGTCTGCTGAGATTCTGACTTTACAACTTCAAAAAGTGGTTTGCATGAAACTGTGTTGAGTGTAGATTTTTATTTTATAGTAGATAGTTATAAGGCTTGCAGTCCAGGAGACCATTAAGGAACCTAGACCAATTTCCCAAGGGTCCTAGAGCACTGTGTGGTTATGTGACTTTCTCAGTCACCCAGTAGGCAAATAAGAGTGAAGGAATAAAACCATGGATTGCATGAAGTAGCTAAATAACAGGTCATTGCCTTAATCTTGTACACTAACTGCCAGACCTGGTGCTATTTATTTGCTAAAGGTGTTATGTTGTGAATAATCTTGCATACCTGTTTGTTACTAATTCTGTGGGCAGAGTATTCACACTGATGTCAGTGAGATATGCTTATACATTACTATGCATCATGTCCTCTTTAAATGTCCATATATAGTCCAATGTTTACTGGATGACTCTTGGAATATGAATGTGGTCACAGCTAAAGGCTGGTTATAAGGCTTGTTGCTCCACATCCTCACTGTAAGAAAAAACAGTAAGGTAGTGGTTGCTCACTTCTTTCCCACCTAGCATCTGTTTGTACCTGCATCAGGGACAGAAGCCCTACCTCTGTGCCAGCAGCCCATTCACTTAGCTTGCTGCCGGAAAAAGCCTAATCCTCATTGCTTGTTCTGTGTGAACTTTATTAAAAGCAAAATCAGATGAATAAAGTACAGTTTTGCAGCTAATATTATGTAATACTGTAGTTGATCACGTGGAATATCCTAAAGAGGAAATGAAAGCAAACAAAAAAAAACCCACACACAACTGCAAGCATGTAGTAACTGAAAGCTAGATATATACTGCGGCTTACACTCTAGTTTCTAGAAATTAATGTTTCATTTTTATGCACTCTGCTTGAAATATCTGTATAGTTCTAGATATGCAAAAACATATTTGTATTTTTCTGCTTATGCTTGTATACACTCAGACTCAAGAACAGCATTTATTATGCAGCTCACCAGAATTGGATGTGTGGTACTCTTTTTGCGGTAAGTTTAACTTCTCTATGCCAACTTTTGAAAGGAAGAAGCCATTTATTATTTTTTTCAGCTGTTTAACAGCAAGAGTCATGGCTTCTGGAGTTTGGATTCAATTCTCTTTTCTTCTTTCTTCCTTCAAAATATTTTAATTGTGGTTGTAGTTTTTTTGTCCTTTATTTCTGCATACTGTTACCTTCTTCATAATGTTTTGATTATTGAATACTTTTACACTTTCAAACTGTGTCATTCTTTCTCAGGCACTGACATGAACAACACTGGTGTGGTCTAAAATAATGATATGTGACCAGCTACAAGACTAGGCAGAATTATTATGATCTAGAAGGATTCCTACTTTTCTGTAAAGGTATCTTACATTCTCTTAGTCTGGGTATGCGTCTTATCTAATACAATTACCACAGTTAATGCCAGAAATTAGCCGAGTAAGTGTAATAACTGAGAATTATAGTTATACATTCTTAGACGTAGTGCATAGTACTTGTTTCATCGTTGTTTACAGTGTTAATGACTCAGCAGGCAGCACATTCGATTTTAGTTCATAAGGCTGTGGGCTCTATTCCCACACCAAGTAATTGGATTAATTTTTCTAAACTGACACTGTAGTGCAGCCTATGGGGGTGCTAGAGTCCTGACTATGCTGTCCTTCAGTTGCGATATCAAACTGAAGCCTCATCTGTCTAAGCTGATGGTAGCTCAGGTAGACATAAATGATCCCATGGTATTTATTAGGAAAAGAGAAGAGAAGGTTCCCAGATGCCCTATCCAAATTTCCCCTAGTTAGGATGTATACCATCTTGGCTCTCCCCTGAAAAGAACATGCTGGCCTAGTGGGACTAGCCTGAGCAACAAAGAGTAAATAAATAAAAACAACTGATCACTTAGGAGAGTGCAAAACCAGGCATTGGTAGCCACCCAGTTTTTCTCTAATAATGAGTGGCATTTTCTTGATGTAATCAATTGCCTTCTTTATGAGATACTGAAGAGAGAGTGTTAGTGTTGAAGAAACATATTAAAATCAGAATTAAATATGTATACAAAGTTTGAACTAATATTTCCATATTTGGGTTGCCTTTAGTGGAAGCTCAAGGAGAAATGCAAATTTGAGACTGCACATCGTTTTTCTGTGTAGATGCCTCCCAAGAAAAATACCATGGCGAAACTTCACAGCCAAATGAGTGCCTTTGATTTATTGTTTAACTTTCCATGATTGTTAAGGAAATGCATTCTGTTGTTTACACTTACTTTGTTGTGAAGATCTTGAATAGCTCTCAGTGTGTGTTAAATGTGATGAATATAAGAGAAGATGCATCTAAAAATGGAATAAATTTGCACCTCATTGCACTTAAAATGATTTTGCCATTAGTTAAATAAAATGTTCTTTGGAGGATATATTGGAAAAAAATTAAGCTGACCTGTTTTTTTTTTTTTGGGTGGGCATTAATATTTCAAGCTTGTGTCCTTATAGCCTTCAGGAATTGTATTTGTTGTTATTCTATGCAGATATCTTTTAGGTCCTATAAACATACTGAAATTGTTCTTGAAGATGATAATTTACTTTCATTCATATTTGTGGGGAAGGGGTATTCTACAGGTGAGGTAGCTATTGTGTTGATGTAATGCATAAGATTGCCTGTTTTCATTTTTGTGCCTCTAGCTGTGAACTGTAACCACAATTTTTTAACAAGATTGGATTAGCTGTTTATTGTTTTTAGTTATTTAATTGAATCAGACTCTTCATCACCTCAAAAACTTTAGCACACCGAGCCTATGCTTCTTTAAGCTCTTGCAAATTCATATTCATCACTTCAGTAATGCTGTCCATCTACCTTAGCTTCTGCCACCCCTCATCTTTTGTCTTTGATCTTCTCCAGCATCGTTGTCTTCTGTAATGAATTCTGTCTTCATATTATATGGCCAAAGTACGAGTTTTAGTTTTACTATCAGGTTTGCCAGTGAACAGTCTATATTTATTTCTTTAAGTACTGACTGATTCAATCTTCTTGAATTCAACAGAATTATTAGAATTTTTTTCCAACACCACAATTCAAAAACATTGATTATCTAGTGCACGACCTTATGTAATAGTTCATCTCTCACAGATATATGCTACTAATAGGAAAACATAGCTCTGACTTTATGGTGCTTTGCTGACATTGTGATATCTACTCTTTAAAGTCTTACTCAGATTTGCCAGAATGTGCTCCAATAAAAGCATATTTTAGTTTCAAGGCTGCAATCCCTATCTGCAAAGATCAAGTGCAGTAAAATAAAATGTGTTACCGCCTCTACTTGTTCCCCATCTATTTACATTGAACTGACAGAGACTAACATTACTTTAGTTTCTTATGATAAGCAGCGATACAGCTTTTGTACCTTCTACTTTTACCCTCGGCCACAGACTTGTCAACTCTTCCTCACTTTCAGTCATTAGAGTGACATCCTCTGATATCTGAGGTGATTAATAGTTCTCCTAGCTACTTTGATTCCATCACCTGGTTCATGTAAAGAAGCATTTTGGTTGATATATTCAGAAAATAAATTGAATAAGTAGGGTGACTGCATACAGCCTTGATGTGCTCCTTTTCCTGTCTTGCTCCAGTCAGATATTCTACATTCAGTTTTAACTGTTGCTTCTTGTTCTGCATGTACATATTCTTGAGGAGGCAAATAACATGACGTGGTATCCCCATTTCTCTAATAAATGGTCACCGTTACTTATGGTCTACACAGTCAACATCTTTAGAGCAGTTAATAAAACAAACAAATACTTTTCTGGAACTCACAATACTTTCTCTGTTATCCAGTGGATGTTGGCAAATTGTTCTTTGGTGCCTCTGACCCTTTAAAACAGATTTGCACATCTGGCAGTTCTTGGTCCATATATTACTGGTGTCTAGATTTCTGAATCTTGAGCATTACTTTGCAGAGGTGAAACAAGTGCAATTGTTTGATAATCTGAGTACTCTTTAGTGTTACCCTTTTTTGGGATTAGAATATAATTTGATCTTTTTCGCTGTCATGTTTTTTAAATTTCCTGTCAGATTCTAAACAGCACTATAACAGCATCATTTTACAGGATTTTATGCAATTCAACTGAGATTCCATCACTTGTTCCTTCTTATTAGCAAGGCTTTCTAGGGCCCATTTTTCTTTACTCTCCAGGATATCTGGCTCTATATCAGTGACTATATTGTGTTATCAGTGATGCTATGGTCCTTATTATCATAGATAGCCCTTCTGTATATGCTGTTACCTCTTCTCTATATCTTCTGATTCTGTACTTTGTGGTCCACTCTGTCTTTCTCTTTTATCATGCACATTTTACCTGGACATTTATCATCAGTCTCTTTGAACAGATCTCTTATCTTTCCCATTTTGTTGCTTTCTTCCAATTTGCACTTTTCATTTTCATTTATTTGGATTAATTATTTTCTTTATATGACAGAGATTATCCCTTTGAAGTCTCATTTGCATCACTTATGATGTGAGTGGGTTTGGTATAATGATTAAGGTCTTCGCCTCAATGATACAAGGTACAGGGTTTGGTTCCGCCTATGCTAAAAATAGCCCTTCAAGGCATTTAAACTAGTATTCACCTATGAATGTAAGCAAAAGGATAACTTTTTATTACTCTTTTGTAACAGCTCATGTTTTCCTCACCCTTGAATTTTCCTTGTTGTGAATCTTTTAATTTCTCCAAACTAAATCAGACATTTGGATTGAAAATTATGGAATGATACTTTATGTCCAATAACTGGCCAGATCATTGCATTATATTAGGCTATAATATCTTAGACCTGGCCCTTATCAACATAGCTCCTGCCTGTAACCCATCCCAAACTCCTGCCTGTAACCCATCCTAAGATCCTGCCTATAACCCATCCTATATATCCTTATTCATTGTTACATCTGACTAGAAATCAGTTATCTTCTCTGTCAGGCCCAGTGGTATCACTGCAGCACCTAATGAAACCATCTTTACGGACTTTAAAACTCTATATTTTAATATAAAATGTTTAAGCTTATAGTATACATGCACAAGCTTTTGAGTATGAATCTTTGTCAGATGCTAAAAAGCATGTATTCTCAATTATAAAGTTTAAATAACATTCACATAACATTGACAAGTCAGCAAATCACAACACAGTATCAATTAAACAGACATTACAGTATATCAAAACCTTGTCAGATATTAAAAATGGTAAATTATATTTTAGATGTTTCTTTTCAGAATTCTCTTAATACTTGATGATTTAGCTCTGGTTCAAAACATGGATATAAAAATGTAATCCATTTATACTCTGCTGTCTGTGATTCTAACACAATATATCTTCCTCTAGTACTCTGTCAGTTTTTTTAAATAAGTTTCAGCACAAATATATGCCCATCATTTGTATCTAGAGCATTTTTAGCCAATGATTTAGTTTGAATACCTATATATGTAAACTTCAAGGCTTCTGTAATGAGCTTACACAGCTCTGCCATAGCTGCTAACATTGGCCAATTGTCTTAGTAATATTCTTCCTAACTTACTCAGCTCCCATTATATGTCATTACATATCAAACCTTTGTGGCAACATTTAATGCCATATATGTATCTAAAGGGGCATTAAAACATAGGGTTGAGCATTTACACTTCTATCACATATCACTCTTTCTTTATTCATGCAGATTTCTTCACCATATCCTCTCATTAAAAAACATGTTTAGAGATTAATTATGTCTCTTTTTCAGAAACTCGTTGTCTTCAATAGTCAACCTGCTGGTCCTAAGGAACTGGCCTCTTACAATGCCATTAAAAGTATAGTGAGGATGCATACGTTTTATACAAATAGCCGCGGGTGGTGTAGCGGTAGCGTTATCGCCTCACAGCAAGAGGTTCTCCCATTCGATTCTCAGCTGGAGCGCTTTCTGTGTGGAGTTTGCATGTCCTCCCCACAGTTGAGTGACATTTGAAAGACATACGTGAATGGGCGTGCCTTCGTTGAAGGTTGGGCGTCGAGCTGGCACCTCGGCACCATAAAAATCTACTGCCAATCATTAGCGGACCGGAGTTCCGCTGTGGCAACCCCTAACCAGGAAAAGCCTAAAGAAGAAGAAGAAGAATTTATTAGTTCATACCTCTTTCTTATGGTTAGTTGTGTTAATTTAATTATCCTGCATAGACATTTTAATGTCTAACACTAATATCAGTCAATGAATAAGTCAATTTAAATTTCAAAAGAAGCTGTGGTAGTACTGAAATGGATGACAAAGTATTCTAACTCATTTACATTTCCTAACCAAACAAAAAAAAAATCATGCATAAAATGCTACATGGTCATTAAGCACTCCATCTTTATCAAGCACTCCATCTTTATCAAAAGTATATTTGTCCTCTTAAGTCAACAGTTCTAGTCTAATGTAAGTACTGGTGAGATGAGTACCCACCATCACCCCAGATTGTTCATGGTAAAATATAAGATTAAAAATACAATCCTTATAGGACAGCACTGTATCTAGCAGCATACAGTTTTGATTTTTCCTATTGCACATATTACTAACATGGCACAAATTTTCCATGACTGCTTGTTTTCCATATTCATTTGATATCACAGCAAAAAGTAACATAAAATCTAACATAGTCAGGATAAATCCATCTATGATCTTATTATCTTGTCATACAAAAAATGTAGTAAAAAAATCCTTGGTGTCTTTAACATATAGGATTGAGACTGGCTCTTCAATCATAACCTGTTTATTATGAGTTCAAGTCATGGAATCCAAGAAATTCACCTCAGGAGCAGAGCTTAAAGGTCAGTCTTGGCAACCATGTTGAGAACGTATTAAGGGTTATAACTGGTGGGACATGATCATTTTGTTTGTAGTTTATGGAACTTATCTGCTCCACATACTACCAATTACAGACAAAAAAAGAAAACAGAAAAAAGTAAAAGTATAGGGGTGTGAAGTGCTCTACTCATTTTTAAAGCCACTGAAAACCAGTAAAAAAAACTTTAGCACCGTCAAACCAACAGAAAGCAGAAATGAAGTGTGTCTCTGAAGAACAGACCACTTTAAAGGCTGTTAGAAACACTGTTCTGTTTCACTTTTTTATGTGTGGCAGTGCAACGTATCTAATCACTTTTCAAGCTGTTTTTCATTCTGCCACTGTTCTTTGCCAAGTTGCACTGTCCACTTTCAATCCCCACAGTGAGACCTGATTTCAACAACACTTAGCAGTGCATAACAAAAGCTTGTTAAGCATCTTTCTGACATCAGAAGTGCGCTTAATAACTTTGTCTTTTCCCCTTTTTTGGAGTATAATTATAGTGCCCCCTGTACTAGAAAGCTTTTAACTTGAGCTTAAATGGGTTTAAATCCTCCATGTACATGAGCAGAAATGAGTTCTGCCCAGCCATTACTATTGCATTACACAAGAGGATGCTGAGAGTCTTTAATGGACTTTTGGTAGCCCAGTAAATCAGATGTTTTGGTGCAGTAACAGTTGTAAGTCATGCAAAACTCCTTTAACTTAAAAAACATTTTCTGTACTGGCATTCTATTAATATCATGGAAAGACTAATACCTGACAATGAATTCAGTGCTACCATAATCCATAATCACTATTGTCCACCCTGTATTAGCTTGTTAAATTATTACATAATTATTGTTCACTATCTTCCTTGGTGCTGTTTGCTCTTTGACAAAACTGCAATATATTTTAGCAGTTTCATTTGGAAAAAGAGCATAAATTTGCTGTGCACATAAATTGTAAAATACTACAACCAATGGCTGATTCATAGGAACCAAACTGCTAGTTCTTTTCAAATGCTGGCAGGCATTATCAGAAGAATGGCAGAAATTCTAAATTCAGTTAATGAATCAACAAGCTGTTATATCTTTGCTGGTAGAAAAGATACACTTTTATCTAACAAAGCTCTTTCAGTTTTCACAAGTACGTTCCTGGAAAGATTAAGAGTAGTGCTTTTTTTTTCATTTCAGTTCCTGTGTCCTCCTTCTCAACTTCTTCATCTTAATAGATCTCTTGCTGGCATCTCCATTATCTCTGTTAGAAACATTGGATGGTATTCACAGTCACTATTCTTGGGTGTAAAGGCAATCTGCACAGGTCGCTACTAAGCTCTGCTTAGGTATGATTCATGGAGGCAAGCTGCATGTGTGGCAGCTTTCAATGAACTTATGCAAATGAAGAGTTAATAAGATTCCAATGAGAAATGTTGCAGAATTTTTTATGCCATTAAGCCCTCTTCCCACCTCTTTGCAGTTCATAGTTGTTTCTTCACGTGTTTCAGCACCATGCATGGAGAAGTTATAAAAGTTGAAACCATGACTTTTATGTTTACTACTCTACATTTGGAAAAGATGCTCGCTGTTGCTGCCAGTTCAGCTATTTCTTGGTGCAAGCTGCTTGTCTTGACTGAGTCAAAACTGTAGGCACCCAGAGGCCCTTGCTGGCCAAGAAAGTGCAGCTATAGACAAACAAAAACTCATTACAAGTTTGATTAGTGGCGACGTAGCACTTATGTAGATTGAGACACCAACAGTGACCAGGCAGTTTCTGAATGCGATGTGGAATCTACCTAGTGCCATCACATGCACTGCCCCTGTCATTGTACTGTTACCATTTCCATTCTTCTATTAATGCTGAGCAAAAGCTGCTGTCTTACAAACTATAGCAGCCCTTTTAGCGTATTTTCATTATATGCAGTTACCAAAACCTGTATGTTTTGTAAATGAGTGGTGATTTACTCTAGGTTGCCCAAGTCTGGAACAGCCATTTGAACCTCCCAGTGTAACTCTGCAAACCTGTAAGCCCCATGCACTTAGTTGTGGGCTTATTCATCCCATGGTGAACTTCAAGCCATGATGAGCCACAAAATCTGTCTGGCAAAGTGGTTGTACTTATACATGTATGCTTGAACTGAAAAAAAAAACAGGCTTAAGTATCTAACTGCAAAGCAACATTGTACTAAATAGAGTGATCTCATCATAATAAGATTAACTGCACTAAAATGTGATCTAAAATAAAGCTGTATATGCGCTTTGTACCTTGCTTATGCAAAACAATTCTGCAGTCCAAATTAACTACACAGAAGGGAGGTCAACCATAAATTATGCACTGGTTGCTATGGTTTGTCTGTACACACTCTGTTATGGGCTAAGAAAATAATCCCTTCTCCCAGTCAACAGTACATGAGTAACAGGGCTTTTCTCTCCTACTTCACCTCCACCAACCCCAGATAGATAATGTACCCCCATTCAGTAACAGCAGTTCCTATTTACTGAAATAGGAAATTATTAGGATGATAGTGAATGATCTTAAATTCAACTTGCATATGCAAAATTGCATAAGAAAAACTTATCCAAAACTAGGGATGCTTTGCAGAGACAAAATTTTCTCGCCAATGCAACTAAAGCTACACTTGCAAATACTTATCTCTTCCCTACACTTCTTTATGGCACTCACATTCTTACTAACCTCCAGGCATCACAAAAATCAAAACTTTAGCAATGGTATTACAAATTTGCTACATTTGTAGCAAATACCTCTTTCTGAACCCACCACTCTATAACATTAAAAAGACTAAATTGTTTAGAACTACCCCATCAACTAACCTGCACAGAACTTCTTATCATCTATAAAATTATCCAGAATCAATCTGCTTGTACGGCACTAAATAACATTGTACACAAGTATATTCCCCGTCCAAAGGCCAAAAAATCCTATCTATCCACAAATCTATGAAATCTGCTGGGCACTGTCTGTACTCATACCAGGTTGCCAGGGCCTGGAATGTCTTATCACTATTCATCAGGTCAGTACCCTCCCTTCCTTTCTTCTCATCCTTCAAAACCATTCTGAAAGACTTTCTAGCCAAAACCCATCTCTGTTCTTGCTCAACTCCAAGATAAGCTATACCTGTAAATGTAAACAAATACCTAGTCATACCCTGTCATGCAGCAATAGCATTGTTGCCTCACCGCAAGAGGTTCTCCCGTTTGATTCTCGGCTGGAGTGCAGGGAGTGCCTTCTGTGTGGAGTCTGCATGTCCTCCCTGCGGTTGGGTGGGCGTTTGAAAGACATGCATAAATGAGAGTGCCTTCATTGAAGGCTGAACGTCGAGATGGCACCTCGGCATTTGTGAAAATCTACTGCCAATCATCAGTGGACCGGAGTTCCGCTGTGGCGACCCTTAACCCTAAAAGCCGAAAGACAACAACAACCCTACATCTCCTTACTATCCCTTCTTCACTCACTTCCTTACTTCTATCAGTTTCTCTCCCCTGGCTATCTCTCTAAATATATCATAAGCCTGCTTTTCTCTCACTTTATATTGCAATTCCTGTTTGATTATACTAACTTACCTTTAATGTCTCTATAAACTGGCTAAAATTTCTCTAACGATTAAACCATTGTCATATATTGGGCAGCGCAGTGGTGCAGCGGTTAACGTTGTCACCTCACAGCAAGAGGTTCTCCGGTTCGATTCTCGGCTGGGGTGCCTTCTGTGTGGAGTTTGCATGTTCTCCCTGTGTTCGCATGGGTTTCCTCCGGGTACTCCGGTTTCCTCCCACATTCCAAAGACATGTATCTGGAGCATTTCTCCCCGGGCCTCCGCTGAAAACAGGCTCTGTGGAACCTAGTCAGACTTTCCCGGTCAACAAATGATAAATAAATATAACTTGTATCTATTCTTAACCAATTATTTAAACTGTATTTGTGTTTTTGTCTCACTTTTAAAGACTGTAAAATTATTGTTCTTAAAATATTGTGTAATACTTTGGAGCTTTTCTTCCCAAGCCTCTGCTGAAAATGGGTTCCTACCCAATTGAACTTTTCCAGTAATCGAATCTCAATAAATAAATAATAAAGACTACTGCAGCAAACAATTGCTACAGTATATACCCTGCATGGAGTGCTACAGCTCTCTAGATTTTAGTTAAAAAAATAAATTATATATATATATATATATATATATATATATATATATATATATATATATATACATATTATTTTAAATTGTAGCAAACTGCTTGCTACAAATGTAGCAAATAGTTGCTACAGTTTAGACCACATACAAAGCGCTGGAGCTCCCTGGTTTTTAGTTAAAAAAAAGAAACCTTGTTTTTTTTTTTTTAAACTGTAACAAACTGCTTGTTATAAATGTAGCAAACAATTGCTACAGTTTAGAGCACACACAGAGTGCTACATTGCTCATGTTTGACCACAAATGCAATACTAGCTAAAGGATAAGCACACCTCAAGGCTTGTCAAACAATATAGCATGCATGAGCTATTCCATGTCCAACTAACCATGGGAAAAATCCATTACCATATTTTTGCTAGCTGTAGATCCCCCACCATGAATCAGGAAAGCCAGACATCATATCTAAAGTTACTAGAATCACTCATCATCCAGCCCATTACCATACTCATGGGTGATTTTAACTATTCCTCCATTAATTGGGAGGTGTATACAACCACTAACATGCAGGCCCAATGATTTCTTGACTTTGTAAATTCAAATGCCCTGGAGCAGCCAGACTGTACTCTCACTAGAAGAACAAATATCCTAGATTTGGTACTCACAAATATGGGACAGTGCTGCACCCCCCCCCCATGTGTTGTCTTCACTGGTATGATCAGATCAAAAAGTGGTCTCCCTTGAAATAAAGATAAAAGTAGTCCCCCTACCTAACCCCCAAAACTTTAAGAACTTTTCTAAGGTAAATTACCCCCTTTTATGGGATAACATAGCTGGTTTCCATGCTCCGTCAGATCCAGAAAACACAGAAATGTATGCAGAGGTGTACACAAAAGCCCTGTATAAATATATAAACAACTGCATATAAAGAGCAGTATCAGGCCAAAATAAACCCAGGTCAAACTAGAAAAACAAGCCAGCCTGGTGGACCCCTAGTATTTGCAAGTTATATAACAAAAGAAAGAACATTTTGTTGAGAAGTAAGAAGTGTACATAACAGAGCAAAATGCCCCTCCTTAGTATAAACAAGTGAATCAGGGAACTAGTCAAGTCTCTGAAAGCAGATTTTGAGGTAAAAATAGCCTCCAAAACTAAGGATAACCATAAGGCTTTTTTCAGTTGTGTCTGCTATCTTAAGAGCAGCACCCAGCAATGTGCAGAATTAGTTGTAGAAGGCATCACCTATACTCAGTTGGAAGACATAGCAAATCTGCTGGCTGAAAAATGTTACCTCCCCTTCACCCCCAGTTCTCCACAAAGAAATACCCTCCACCACTCCACTGCCAATTATCCTCAAAAAACAGGTTGCCGTTACACTCTCTAAAGCTAAAAACACAGCCTCAATGGGGCTTGAAGACATACCAAGTTACTTCTTAAACAGCTTAAATCAGGACTTATTAGGCCCATTAGGATTTCTGTTTATCTACAGTCTTCAGACTGGCTTTGTCCCGGTAGAGTGCAAGCCAGCAACAGTCATCCTTGTGTGTAAAGGGAGACCATCTTCTGACCTGGGAAATTACAGACCCATAAGTTTGACTAGTCTTATATGTAAGGTAATGGAAAGAATAATCATGGACCTGAAAAATAATGATGTATGAAAACCTCCAAAAACTGGATCTGACCCAGTCTGGCTTTGTCAAGGGCAGGTCATGCCTACTGAAGCTGATGGATTTCTTTGAGAAAGTCACTAAGGCCATGAATGAAGATAAAACAGTACATACTGCCTAGCTAGACCTGCCCAAGCCATTTGACACAATTCCTCACTTGGATATTATAAATAAATTCACAAAATTGGGCATAAATCCCTGTCACTAGATGCTTAGCCAATTGGCTCATGGGCAGGACATATATGGTAAAAGTGGGTGGATCCAGATCCAGCAAGAGGGCAGTTACTAGTGCTGTGCCACAGGGCTCAGTGCTGGGACCACTCCTGTTCAGAATATACTTTGCTGAAGTTAAGCTTAGTGTAGAAGGCCTCTGGATGACAAAGTTTATAATCATGTCCTATACCCAAACAGGACATTGCGGTCCAGGCATTTATAAGCTACCTCTGTCCATAAGGGACATGGGTGCCAGGCTCAATGTAAATTTCCTATTCCCCATCTATTTGTCTAGGTTGTGCTTAAACTGAGTAATAGATGAACTCAGCTTCACATGGATGGGAAGCCTGTTCTATAGAGGGGCAGTCTCTGGGACACATATTTGTCTTTCCAGCATGTTCTGTTTAAGTCACATACAAAATTCATGTCCTTAGACACTGTATTTCTGGTACTCTTTGACTTATGAATATGTAAACAATTCATAAGTGTGGGGTTTGCAGATGCCTTGTAAGCCAGGCATAGATCACCCCTAAACAATCTATAGGAGATTGAGCAGAGGGGAAAGGGCTTTAAGTTGGTCTGCATAAGGCAGGTTTGTTATGCCTTGTAATCTTTTTGTAAGGAACCTTTCAGGTCGCTCTAGTTGCTGCAGATGCCTAGTCAGGAACATACCAAAGAAAGCATTGTACTCTATGAATGGTCTGATAAGGGCAGAGTGCAGTGGGATAATGACCTCTTTGGACGCAGATGCTATGCCCTTACTTATAAGTTGTGCAACATAAAAGGATTTCCTCTCTACTGTGGCCACATGGTGGTCAAAGGTAAGGCTAGTGTCTATGTGCATACCCAGATCCCTGACCACCAAGTCAACTCTTAGGGGCGTATTAGTAACATGGTAATTAGCTGGGATGTTGGCTTCACAAAGGGTACAATTATGCAGTTCTCAGCACTGAGTATAACTCATTCCCTCCAGCTCTTTTAAGCGTGTACCTTTAACTCCCAGTCCGTGTGGCTTCAGCCTTTAAAAAATTTAATTATTACCTTATTGTTCTAACAAATACTCATTGACAGAGGTCAAATATTAACAAAATTGTGTTTGCCATCATGTATGCTTCAAGATAAAATATTCTGATACCTTGTATGTAGCATGGTTTGGAATTATAAATGCAAATATGAACAAGCAATATTTGATGCCTAGAGGCACAGTAGGCAGTACCTGCAGAAATGCCTGAAGGTGCACTCAGCTGTAATGAGTTAAGACCATGGCTTTGGCACCATTTGTTAGTCAGAGATAGACTTTCTTGAAGACTGCTGGTGTCTGCAGGGGTGTCGGTGATAACCCCCAGCCTACAATCATCTGCAGACTTAGCCATATTCCTTCAGCATTTGCTTCCATTTCAGAGAAATAGATGCCAAGAAGGAGTGGACCTAGTACTAAGCCCTGGAGGAATCCACTAGTGACTGGCATCTTGGAGCAGATGGCATTACCAATTTTGACCTCCTTGGTCCTATCAGTGAGCCATTTGGTTATACAGTGGGTGATAAAAAGGTTTATACCTAAATTAGTGTGTTTCTCTATAATGCCTGAGTGAGGTATTGTATAAAAAGCCTTGGGCAGGTTGAGGTAAGCTGCATGTACATTCTTACCTTCATCCACTGCTTTGGTGACCTTCCCAAAAATGTCCACCAGATTTAATAGGCATGACCTTCCTTTAACAAAGCCGAACTGTAATGGGTCTAGTGTTTGCAGGTTACCTATGTCCTCATTTATCATGTCCATGATGATTCTTTCCATGGCCTTACATATGAGGCTAGTCAGACGTATGGGCAGTGGTTGGACTTCCTTTGTGCAATGGAATGACTGTAGCTATCTTCCATTCCTTGGGCATAAAACCAGACAGAAGGCTCCAGCTGAAAAGTATTTCAAGTGGACCAAAGAGGTCATGTTTCATGCTATTTATTAAACATCCTGGGATCTTATCAGGACCCACTGATGTAGTGTTTTTGGCTTGTGAAAGTGCATTGATGACCTGTTTCCTAGTAATGGTTGGGGGTATTATGTTATGTGGTATATCCTTTGCACTATTGGGTGGAGTGGGGTGAGAAATTTGAGATAAACTTGCCAGCCAAAAGGTTGGCATTGGCTTCTGGTTCAATGTGTGTGATGCCATTTACAATACGTTTTGTGTATTGTTGTGTATTTCCTCTGAGGTTACAGACATATCTGTATAAAGCTTTGTGGTTGTTCTTTGCCTGAGAAGCTATTTTTTCTTCAAATTTTGCCTTTGAAATATTAATTGACCCTCTCAGCTGCCTGTTTAGATTGGTCAGGTGGCTTTTAGTATGTTTAACTTTGTTACTCCCATGCTTGGCCAAGATTTTTTTCTTTTGTTGTATAACCATTTGATATTGTGATTCCATCAGGGCAGATTGTCTTTTGAGTTTGTCTAATTCTTAATATAAGTGGGCACAGCTCATTCTATACAGCTATCAATATGGTTGTGCAGAGATTTTGTAAATAACTCAGGGTATTCTATGGTGTTTACTGGGTTTGGGGTACTTGGAATGTAGGTAAGGTATTGCTTGGTAGAGAGATATTAGCCTTGGAATACTTCCTAAAGGTTTTTGGTTTCACTGTATCCCTGGATTTAATTTTCATTTTAATAATTATGGTCATATCTGATGAGCAAAGCTATTACATTGGGTGAGGAACACTGACCCCTCCATGTTTGTGAGTACAAGGTGAAGAATGTTTGTACCCCTAGTTACAGAATGGATCAACTGTTCCAGGATGTTGATATTAATAAAGTTTAAGAATTGCTGGGATTGTGCATTAGAAGTGGTGCAGGATTCCTAATCTATTGAGGGGTAGTTGAGATCCCCCATGAATATTGCATTGGGGTGAATGGTGAGGGACTGTAGTACATTGAGATAGGTAGTATGGGTTTTCTGGGAAATGGAAGGGGACCTATATGTTGCTAGGATATGGTATGACACCTTGTTTATGGTGAATTGCACAGGTATAAGTTCCAGTGGCTCACACACTTTAATGAATCTGGATGGGAGATTGGTCTTAATATAGATGGACAGTGATACACCTTTAGTTCCCTCCTGTGCAGTAGCTGGTCTAAAGGTGTGAAAGTCATTATAACATTGCATTGCTGGGGTACTGTCAGGGGTCCATATTATAACATCGAAGTCTTACAACTTCGAATGTTATAATATCAAACTGATTAGATTGAAACACGAGAAAACTGAACAGTCAGAATAGCGAATTTTGTTCCCAGGGAAAAAATTTGCTTTTCCGACAAACATACACATAACACAAGCACACCAAAATAAATAATCCACACACATACACTTCACAAAACCCTACCCTAAACCATACATACACCACTACCTATCCACTTATCTTAACCCAACCCTAACTCCAAGGTCCCTAACTATTGCACATTCACCTTACCAACTCCCTAACCCTAAGGTCCCTATTGCACACTCACCTTACCCGCTCCCTAACCTTAAAGTCCCTATCGCACACTCACCTTACCTGCTACCTAACCCTAAGGTCCCTATCGCACACTCACCTTACCCACTCCCTAACCCTAAAGTCCCTATCGCACACTCACCTTACCCACTCCCTAACCCTAAGGTCCCTATCGTACACTCACCTTCATTCACACACTTCCCTTAACCTGGTCTGTAATCTTCGCTCCACAGTCAAGGAAATAGTGAAGTTGCCAAAATGGCCCACCAAATACTTTCCCTAGAAAAGTGTTCGGTGTTCTGCAGCTTCGCTATTTCCAGCGTTCACTGAATAGGGTTCGATATTATAACATTCAAAGTTGTAAGACTTCGATGTTATAATATAGACCCACTGTCAGTGACTTTAAACTATGTCTCTTTTACTACACAGATGTCTACACTCTCCAGGGAGAGGAGAGCTTGTAGGGAGTGAAGTTTCTTGTTAAGACTTCTAGCACTGAGCAGTACCACCTTCAGATATTTCTTCACAGGTTCAGTTAAGTCAATAGGTTTATCAGTTTGGCATTGCCTAAAAAAGGCACTATGGTGATGAAAAAGGTCTTTGACAATATCCAAAATCCTAGAGGGGGTAAGTGCTGACCATCCCTGGCAAAGCAGCATTGTCTCTCAACCATGTCCTCCCAGGCTGTCAAATATTGTACCCCCTGGATTTGACATCAATACTTTTCTATTGGTAGCATGGCATCATCCTTGGAGAAGGTAGTATGCTGTTCAGTGCTAAGGTCATATCTGCTTGTGACACATAATCAGTGAGCTCGATCACATTTTGCTTCATAAAGTCAAGGGAGGTATGTCTTAGGTTATTAACATCCACACGAACTATGACAGAGTCATACTGGTACCTGTGGTTCAATGGCCTGAATGCCTGTGTGACTTGATGGATCCTAGCCCTAGAAAGGCAGCTAACCATGACTCTCTCCTTACTCAGTCTGGTGAGGGGGACATCAGTATACCTCACTATAAAATCAGCAATGACCAGGAAATTTGGCTATGTGCTGGTTGGCCTTAAGGGCTTAGCAGTAGAGGTATTGGATACAGCGTTAGTATTTGCAGTTGTGGGTGGTGTTTGAAGTGAGTGTTTACATGATGGCTGAGGACCCTTTCTTTGATTGTACTGTGCAGGAGGTCTTAATATTTTAGGAAAGTTACCTCTAATTGCCTCAGCATAAGTAGTTTTATGTGTATGGTCTTTAGCCTGTGCGGTATGCGTGGTGCAAGTGTCACTGACAAATTCTATAGGAGTGGTTTTGGTTGAATGAGAGGGTTTTGCCTCCAGCGTTAGAGTGTATTTACACCTCTTGCATACACTATCTATTTTATTAAGAATAAGTGGGCTGTCAGCTACCATGCCTCAGAATGCCTATCTCAACCAGAGTGGCCACACTTTACTCCCAGAGCAGCTGCTACTCTCACCCTGCCTTAGCTATGCTACTCTTCTTTGGCATAATAATTTAACATAAATATAATTAGTTTTTTTTTTCTGCTATTACAGGATGAGTTTCAACTCTGCTGGTTTAACAGCTATCTGGCGGTTTTATATGCTTCCTCTATGACAAATCAAATTAAAACTTGGTGAGGAGCTAATTTGCCAAGCATAGCTGGTTACGAATTTAAACTAAAGAACAACTTAAATGTCAGCATTTTTTTTTTTTGCAGGAGGGAGATATCCCCCTTCAGTACCTATATGAAGGATAAGCTGCCCAGACATCCTGAGCTTAAATATATGAGCTCCACAGCTGCACCAACACAGAGAGAAAGGAAGTTTGTGGAAGCAATTAAATCAGTGCCTGTGCACACTGGAAAACTACCCTGGCAGTAATTTCCTATGGAAAAAAGCAACTGAAGGGGTTCAGTATCAATTAGTTGAAGTCAGCTGATAGAACCATGTCCAGTCTGCCCTCAACAAGACGTGGGGAAGTGATTTCACAAACATATTTTGCGATGCTGATTTCTCCTAGTAAATAGAAAACTTTATATAACCTTATCCTACAGTCTATTAAGCAGCCTATTACAAAATAAATCTGGGCTGTTGATTCAGACAATGCCTTGTTTTGTAATTTTGTATTCAAAGCCACTGTTTTTCCATTTTCCAACAAAATTCTGTAAAATTCTATAACTGTATAAAGTATAAAACGAAGGGATTCATAGGCACTGATATCTTAGTATAGATTACTGTTTCAGCAAATCTTAAATTTCTCGTTAGTTTTCTTAAATTGGTATTCTGTTTTTAAAATTTGCTTTCAGTCTCTTACAGACAAAAGCTGGCTTTTCATCTGTTTGTATAAACTACAAAAATTACAAAATAATAACTGTGCTGACTGGCATCTAAAGTCACCAGCATAACATATGGAATTTCAGCAAATGAAAATGCATGTCCATTATTTTAGTGAAGATAAATTACTGGCTTTGTCCACAATTAACAGACTGGTAAAAACCAAATATAGAACCCAGTCCTGCCACCATGCTGTGCACAGTGAGTATAAGCATGATGCATGATTTCACGTCACATTTCTGAGGCTGGTGTTCATGCAACTTGGAGGGAGGGACAGATTTTAATTTAATCATCATTATATAAAGTCAGTTAATTTTCTGCAGCTGTAAATTAGAAAAGACAAAAACATAAGCCAGATGCCAGTAGCATAGCTAGGGCAGGCTGAGAGGGCCAACAGCCCTGGGTGCAAAGTGTTGGGGGTACAATCAACCAATCCCAATTGATCTTTAATGTAATACCTACTTTTAAAAGCCAGTGTTACATTTGCAGTCAAATCTCTGTACTGTAGTGCTCAGTGTGTAGTCTAAACTGTAGCAGCTGGATGCTACATTGTTGCAAACAGTTTGCTACAGTTTAAAAGTAAAATATTTATTTTTTTAACTAAAACTTGAGTTCTCTAGTGCTCCATGCAAACAGGGTATGCACGGTAGCAACTATTTGCTACTGTTTAAAAGTAGAAATTTTTTTTTATAAAGCATGGTAGTGGTCAGATAGATAGATGTTAATGGAGGTTTGGGGGCAGGTCACAGAAACGGGACCTGAATGGCTGGAGCTGGAAGGAGGGTTGTATGTGTCATACATCTGGCCACCTGGCTGATATGCCAGTAGAAGGAATCTCCACTTTTTTTTTTTGCGAGGGGAGGGGGGATCCATTGATCTAATTTAATAAGTTGACCACTTTTGGCTTATTACAGTGAAGTGCTTTTTATTTTTTATTTATTTTTTTTTTGTGCTCTTCACTTGAAGAACTGAGAGGGTGGGGTGCTGGTTCATAGTACAAGCCCAGGGCACTAATTGAACCAGCTACGGTTCTGGCAGAGACACACAACATGTTGTTACATGACCAATCATTTTTATATATAAATGTCCATTTCTTTCTTTCAGAGATGGCTTCATGTTAAAAAACAAATAAATGGTTGCTTTAATCAACAACTGAGGAATAACACTACCAACTGATAAAGTATAATTTCATTGATATTACATAAATTACATATTTACTGAATTCATAAATTAAGTAGATATGTAGATACCAAAAGATATTACATCATCAGCTGGACATGAAAGTTACAGCATTAACATATTAGTTGTTTAATGTATAACTATTATTTTTCTTTTGGGTTAATTTACTTGGTATACACATAGTATTATCTTGGAGTCACAACAAATTATTATATATTTTACTAGCTGAAACAAAAATAACTCTGGGAGATTGCCATGTTTTACATGCGTCCGGAGTGTTTCTCCCCAGGCCTCTGCTGAAAATAAGCTCTGTCCTAGTTGGACTTTCCCTGTCAACAAAATGATAAATAAATAAAAAATAAAATAAAATACCATTACAAATCAGAGGCTTGGACTATCTTTTAGAATTTGTTCTGATGAGATGCAAAGTACAAAATCTTCAAATGATTATCTGCTAATTGCCCTAATGGCAGCATTTCACACTTCCAGATGGAAGGCTCTCGCAATGAAAAAGGTTAGCAATGACAAAATAACTTGCCTACAAGTGCAATTTATAAATGAAAGCATAATATGGAAAATCCTGATTTGTAACAAGTTTATGATTTGTTCTTAACATAAGCAGTGATGGGGGAGTGATAGCACCCCTAACATCCTCTCCAAATCCACTTATGTTGGTAAGTGGACAGGGATATTGTAAGGGCTTTACTGAGTTTATATGAGTTTTTACTGCCCACAGACAGGGAATGGTGGCGTACGTGGCCTTCCTGTTCCTGTGAATATTAAGGTATGTATAGCTGTCACTGTACTTGCCACAGGAACCTTCCATAGACAGACTGGGGATGTGCTCGGTATTTCTCTGGCTTCAAGCTCAATGATACTTCAGCAGTTCCCTGACATACTTTTGGTATGTGTGAATCAATATATTTATCTACCAGTGTCACCACAGGATTGAGCCAGAACCATGCATGCCTTCTATGGATGTTACATTTCCCTTTGGTGTTTGGTGCCATAGATTGCATGCATGTTACCATTAAGGCCCCATCAGGACCCCTGATTGTTATTGAAATAGGAAGGTCTACCATTCTGTCAACTGCCAGGTAGTGTTTTATGCATGGGGTTACATCACCAACATGTTGGCCTAGCATCCAAACAGTGCCCCTGATTCCCATATCTGGCACACAAGGTCACCTCTCCCTGCATGGTAAGATGCCCCATAGTTAGCTTGTTGGAAAGATGATATTTTAACTGTAATTATGTAATTACTATACTTTGGAAAATGTATTGCTTAGTACTAAACCAACTTTCCCCTGTTGTGTCTTGTCCCCCTTTTTTTTTCTTTTTGCCTTTGCCAGGTGATGCAGGCTACCCACCTGAGTCTTAGGTAATGACACCTATCCATAACACTACAGCAGCTGCCAGAAAAAGGTGAAACACTGTCCTGGCCCAGAAATGGAAGTGTTTGGCCTTCTGAAACCTGTTCTGTTCCCTGTATGAGTCTGGTGGTGCCCTTTACTATGACCCTGTGACTTCATACAAGATGTTTACTGTGCATTGAATTCTGCAAAACATGACCATGCACCAGTCTGGTAGTAAATTACCTCATAATGGTAGTGCAGCTCCAGCTGCAAGGCCTTCTATGAGTGATGATAGTGTTGGTGACCAGCTGGCAACAGTAGTACAGAAACCCATGCAACTGACTTGTACATGGTACATGGCAGTGCAGGCAAGGAGGCAGCATCTAGTCCACAACAATGGACCCTGAGATTCAGGTTAGTGTTATTGTATTATAAAAAATACATAGATTATAACTGATGCATGCAGTATTATGTGTGGGCTATGCTGTGAGTTGCAAGGCCTATTGTCACTGTAAATCGGACAGTCCCTCTTATCTTTAAATATTTTTAAATTATTTTTATAGTATAGTTATATGGTTTATATGTCTGTTTGTTTACAGGCAGCATATAATAAGACATATGTCTGAATGTTCATGGAGATATATGCAGTGATCTGCATTGCTCTGAGTATAACTCATCTCTGCATTTAATTTCGATTTGAAGCTCTTTAGTTAAGGTTTGATCACTTCTATTTTGTATCTTATTCTAGTATTACATTTGTTTTGTTTTAAGTTTTCTGTTTTGTTGGAGTTCTAAGAGTTCTTGGCTAGGGTCAGTTAAAAAAGGTTACCAAAAAATTCCTTTGCAAACTATGAATAGCATCAGTTAACTAGTGGGAGGAGCTGAGAGACAGCATAGCTCCTTTATTTAGAAATATCTATAGTTAGCTGAAGTGTTTGTGTAGTCTGCATTGTTCTGCGAATAGGTTCATGGGTTCATAGGTGTACTAGGCTAATGGCCCTGGGACCTTTACAAGCCTAGCTATAGGATTACCCTGGCATAGTGCTACCCGACCTCAGTTCCCAATGCATCTGTTGAGTAGAGCCACTGGAGTTAACCCTGGGGTGAATTTTCTGTTTCCCATCCACTCATCAAGATTTCTCTTGAAGAGGGTCAGTGAGGTACTCTGCTTGACATGTATGGGAAATCTGTTCCATAGCATGGGCAGTCTCTGGGATATGAACCTGTCCCTCTAGCATGTTCTGTTAATTGTGGTAATGAGGTTGCAGTCTCTGGAACATGTGGTGTGGAGGGATTGGGATTTCTTTAGATTTAGCATATCTAACAGAGCTGGGTCAGACATGGCATTGTAAGTCAAGCAGAGATCACCTCTAAGTAGGCAATATGAGACAGAGAATAGTTGGAATGTTTAAGAGTCTGTCCATATAGGATGTGTTTAAGGCCTAGGATCCCCTTTGTGAGGTACTTTTGCGGCCTCTCCAGTTGTTGCAGGTGTCTTGTTAGGTACATGCCAAATGGGGTGTTGTACTCAATGACTGGCTTAATGAGGGAAGAGTTGAGCGAGACAATGACCTCTTTCTTCCTGGATACAAAACCCTTAGTAATGAGATGTGCCACATAGAAGAACTTTCTGATCACAGTGGCAATGTGGTGATCAGAAGAGAGGTTGCTGTCAAGCTGTGTTCCCAGATCTCTTATAATGCCTTCTGTGTTCAGTGGACAACCATCAATGTAATAATTCATGGGAACTGGGTTTTCCCAAAGGAGATGATGAAACATTTTTTGGCATTGAGCTTAAGGTCATGGTTCTGACACCAGTTGTTGGTCTCAGTTAGGCCATTCTGTAGGATGTCAGTATCACTTGGGGAGTTAATAACAGCTCACAACTTGCAATTGTTTGTGAACTTTGTCAGCCAGAGTCCCTTTGTGTTGGCCTGGACTTCAGAGAAGTAGATACCAAACAGGAGAGGACCCAGGACAGAGCCCTGTGGGACTCTACTTGTGACTAGTCGGCAGTCTGATTTGGAGACAGCTACTTTCACACTGTGTATTTTATCTGTGAGCCAGTATGCAACCCACCTAGTGATATAGGGGTTGCTGCCAAGCTTAATGAGTTTTTCTATGATTCCTGAGTGGGGAATGGTATCAAAAGCCTTGGCCAGATCAAAGTAGGTTGTATGAACCACCTTGATTTCAATCACAGCTCTGGTGACTGACTCAAAGAAGTTGACCAGGTTGAGTAGGCATGATCTACCCTTCACAAAATCAAACTGTGTGGGATCCAGAGTTTGGAGATTTCCTATATCCTTGTTTATTAGGTCCATGATGATGCATTCCATATCTTTGCATATCAGACTCATCAGGCTAATAGGGCGATAGTTCCCAGGGTCTGTAGTCGCTCCCCCTTTGTGGAGAGGGATGACTGTAGCAGCGTGCCATTTAGTAGGGACAAAGCCTGAGGTGAGGCTGTGATTGAACAGGGCACACAGGTGAGGTGCCAGTTCTGTCTGTAGTTCATGTAGAATACAACCAGGGATATTATCAAGTGCCATAGAAGCTGTATTCTTGGCCTTGGACAGTGCTGTTTTAACCTGTGCCGCATTAATACTTGGTGCCTGGCAATCTACTGGTATTGTGATTGGTCCTTTGGGGGGGGGGGGTAAAGTAGTACTGAATCTGTCAGCCAGTATACTGGCAATATCTTTTGGCTCAGTATAGGAGGTACCATTGTGCAGTAGCTCAGAGAAAATCTGAGTATTGCTGTGGAGATTCTTTACATAACTATAGAAGGCCTTGTGGTTGTCTTTACTATCTGCTGCAATTCTGTTTTCATAGCTAGCTTCAGAGGATTTGATGAGGGATCTCAACTTTTTGTTGAGGCTGATAAGGGAGTTTTTCTAGTCTTGGGACTTCACCTTATTTTGCATCAGTTTCCTCCTTCTGTTGTAGAGTTTGTTTATGGCAGGGGGCCACCAGATTGGTTTCCTTTTTTTTGGAGGAGAGCATCTTGGTTCTATTGGGTATGGCGAAATCCATGCATTTGTGTATGTGTTTGTACAGTGCATTGGTGTAAGATTCTGCGGTCACACAACTATTTTCCATTTGCATGGGTGCCGTGAAGTTAGCCACCTCTGTTTTTAGGAACCCAAAGTTAGCTTAAAGGAGTTTTTCTTGGTGGTTACCTTTGCAGGGGGGGGGGTGTGGATTTCCAAGGTGATTAGTTTGTGGTAGGATCTAACCAGGGAGGAGCTGACTACTTTGTGTAGCGCAATAATCGCCCATGTTAGGAATGACCAGGTCAAGGATGTTGCTACCTCTTGTGGGGGTAAGAACAAGCTGGTCCAGGGCATTGGAATTAATGAACTCCAGGAAACGTTGGGCAAGTGGATTGGTACATGAGTAGTTTACCCAGTTAATGGAGGGGTAGTTGAAGTCACCTTGTAAGAGAGTGTTAGGTTGGAACCTAATATTTTCCAGGGTGCTTAAGAACATGGAGTGTGAGTCTTGGGACATGGTTGGGGACCTGTAGCAGGGTATGACCTGAATCGCTGTCTTACCCAATGTTAGCTGCACCTGAAGTATCTCTGATGTGTTATGTTGGGCTACCAGTCTGGATGTGTGCGCATCTTTTATGAATATGGAAACACCACCGCCTTTGGAGCTTTGGTTCAAGTTCTGGGACCGAAAGGTGTGGAATGAGATATAGCCTTGTAGTGTAGGGGTGCATTTTGCTGCCTTGAACCAGGTCTCTGTTACAGCATAAACGTCAATGTTCTCCATTTTAAGGAGTGCTTCCAGCGAGTGCATTTTGAGATTTAGACTTCTAGCATTGAGCAGCATGACCCTCGGATTGCATTTGTTTGTAGCTGTTATGGTGGTAATTTGGTCATTGGAACACCACCTAAAAAAGGCACTATAGGAGTGGCAAGAGCCTTGGCCAGTATCTGGAAGTCCAGGGGTGACAGATGCAGGCCATCTCTGGCAAAGCATTGAGGTCTGTCAGCCATGTCATCTCAGCAGACATATACTGGATCCACTTAAAATGACACCAGAAACTTAGCTAATTGTTGAAATTAATAATTTTCTGCTTGTACTGTGGTATAATTCTGGGTGATGGTAGGATGGTGCTCAGGGCTAGGGTTGTACCCACCTGGGCTACATAGTCCACGTGCTCCTCCATGTCTCTTTTCATGTAGTCCAGGGAGGTACATCACAGGTCATTCACATCCACATGTACAATGGCAGAGTCATATTTGTACCTGTTCTCGAGGGACCTGAGTGCATTCGTTATGAGGTAGATCCTGGCACCTGACAGTCAGCTGACTGATACTTTCTCCTTATTCAACCTAGTGAGTGGGACATCTGTGTGCCTCACTATTGAGTCATCTATTACTAGTATGTTGGGTATGCTGTTTTGCCTTAGGAGCTTTGCTTGAGTGGCACACTGTTTAGGAGAGTTATGTGTCTCCTGATTAGTGTTGTGTTGTGGTGGTCGAGTGCATCTCTGGCTTGGAGGTTTCTGCTGCTTGGGTAGTTTTTTACTGAGAGCCTTTTTTATGTGAAGGCAGCACTGGTGTGTGTTCTGGATGGCTATTTGTTCCATGTGGTGTAGTGTGGTGCAAGTGTTGACCTTCTCCTCTTGACCAGCTATTCTGGTCTTGGCTGGAGAGTGAATGGCTTCCAATTTGGATATATAAGTACATCTCTCACAAATCTGAGCATTGGAAGGTAAGAGGAGAAGGTTATCAGTGTATGTGAGGCAGTTGCTACATTGCCTTAGGATGCCCAAGTTCACCAGGTTAATAGAAGAAAGCACAGGGAACTGACCTTTAGACATGCCTGGAGGGGTAAGCATTGATAATAAGTACTGGATTTGTTTCCTTGTAGAATGTTTAGTGCTGGTAGCATTTTTGTGAGCTACAATGATTGCTACAAGAAGTTAGTCTGGTAAAGTGCTAGACTAATAAGCTAGTGTAAGTGCAGGAGAGGAGAGATCTAGTAGATCTAAGGGAAAAATTGAAGAGCAGACTCTGGCACTGCTCAGAAGCTTGCAAACAATCCTGGATACAGCAAGTCTGTATCTGGAATAGACTAGTTACAGGAAAGGTGTGAAACAAGTGCAAATGCGGGCTTTTAAACCAGAAAGTTGAGAGATATGGAAAAACTGTCCAAACGACCAATAAACTACAATTTCTGGGCCAAGAACCACTCCTCTTGTGGTAGATAGGCTAACTAGTGCTTACCACTCCCACTAATAAGCTAGAAGGCTTCCCTCCAACACAGAAAGGCTTGGGGGGCTCATAAGCTTACAAACAGTCTTGGATACAGCAAATCTGTATCTGGACTAGACTAGTTACAGGAAAGGGGAGAAATAAGTGCAAACACAGGCTTTTAATCCAGAAAGTTGAAAGAGATGGAAGAAACTGCCCAAAAGGCCAATAAACCACAATATCTGGGTCAGAAACTACTCCTCTTGTGGTAGATAGGCTACCTAGTGCTTACCACTCCCACTGACAAGCTAGAAGGCTTCCCTCCAACACAGAAGGGCTTGGGGGGGGGGACTCACAAGCTTACAAACAGTCCTGGATACAGCAAATCTGGATCTGGACTAGACTAGTTACAGGAAAGGGGGGAAACAAGTGCAAATGCAGGCTTTTATATCAGAAAGTTGAGAGAAACGAAAAAACTGCCCAAACTGCCAATAAATACAATTTCTGGGCCAGAAACCACTCCTTATGTGGTAGATAGGCTACCTAGTGCTTACCACTCCCACTGATAAGCTAGAAGGCTTCCCTCCAATACAGAAAGGCTTGGGGGGCTCAGGAGCTTACAAACAGTCCTGGATACAGCAAATCTGTATCTGGACTAGACTAGTCACAGGGGGGAAACAAGTGCAAATGTGGGCTTTTAAATCAGAAAGTTGAGAGAAATGAAAAAACTGCCCAAATGGCCAATAACTACAATTTCTGGGCAAAAGGCATTATAGTATCACTCATCTCTGCATTGGATTTTGATTTGAAGATTTTTATTTAAGCTTTTGATCACTTTTGTTTGTTATCTTATTCTAGTATTCTAGTATTGCTATGTTTTTTTTATGTTTCCTGTCCTTTTGGGAGTTTTAAGAGTTCTTGGCTAGGGTCAGTTAAAAAAAAGTTACCAAATAATTCCTTTATGAGAAATCACACTGCTATGAGCAGAAAATAACAAAGAAAACACAATACACCAGAGCCATGGTTCACACTATCCACTCCTTTACTGATGCTTCTAGTACCTTGGCTGTAATGCCTTCCAGGGAACAATAGACATCATTGGATAGTACCCTTATATACCCAATTCAGTTATGCAATTAATCAATTAACTAATAGTTCAAGCAACAAGTCGTAGCATAGCAACAGTGTTGTACAGTATTACTTTTTTCTCATTTTCTAATGACAGAATCAAATGCGCAGTCTAACAATAACAAAAAGAATGCTCCTATGAAGTTACACATAAACAATTGTATTAACATGAACATCTGCTTATACAAGTAAATCAAACTCTAAATTCAGACCACTAGGCCACAGTGTTTTATAATTGACAATATATTTCGTATCCATTCTTAATAACGTTTGTACATAATCTATACTTTGTATTGAAAACCACTTGGCTAACACACTGAGAAACAAACTACTAGTTGACCCCATGTGAATAGACTGAAAATGCTGGGCAACAGGGTTTTCCACCCTACCATGTCTGATGTCTCCCAGATGCTCCATAATTTTTCTCTTGACCATCCTTTTTGTTTGTTCTATATACCACATGGTGTGCTTACATCCATACCATATAGCATATATAACCCCGCAGGTGTTACAGATGAAATAAGAATTCCTTTGCAAACTATGAATAGCATCAGTTAATTAGTGGAAGGAGCTGAGAGACAGTATTGCTCTTTTGTTTAGAAATATCTGTAGTTAGCTGAAGTGTTTGTGTGGTCTGCGTTGCTCTGAGTATCACTTATCTCTGCATTTAATTTTGATTTGAAGGTCTTTATTTAAGGTTTGATCACTTCTATTTTGTGTCTTATTCTTGTATTACATTTGTTTTGTTTTACGTTTTCTGTTCTGTTGGAGTTTTAAGAGTCCCCCCCCCCTCCAGTCCTTGTTGTGTTCTTAAATTTGGTGACTTTTGAGTTGCCCGCCCCCTACTATAAATCTCATTTTGGACACTCCTCCCAGTCCCATCTCATCAGATTATTCTACTGTGTGGAGAGAGATCATTTGGGAAGGCCCACCCCACTTAGTTTTTCAACTTTAAATTATCTTGTTTCATCCCTTCCCACTAAACCTAAAAATGCACTTTATTCATGTGATTTTACTGTATTTGTGTTTCTTCTCATACAAGGTCATTTCAGACCCAGCCTTGATGGAGTTGCTGCATATCCATAAGACAAACTCCACTCACCAATCCACATACAAGGTGTTAACCTGGTCTGTGGCATTAATAGAACTTGTTGGCAGGATAGATTTATGTCCCAAAGACTTCCCTGTCGATGGAATAGACTCTCTCTTCATGTCAAGCAGAGTACCTCTCTAGCCCTCTTTAAGAGGAACCTGGACAACTGGATGGGAAACAAAAAATACACCCCTGGGATCCCACCTGTGTCTCTGCTGGACCGGGGAAACAGGTGGTGACTTTGAGGGAACGTGGGCAAAATTCTTAGCTAGGCGTATAAGGGCCTCCGGGCCAATAGCCTAGTATCATCCTGTGAGCATATGAACCTATTAGCAGGATAGAATGGAAAGTGTGAAATATATTATATTATTCTGTATTGTTGCATGTGGTTTGTTTAGGAAGTGCAGTAAAATATTAAGATAATGCTTATGCTGAAAGGTTCATTACTTTATAATTGCTTTTGGAGGACTTCATTTACTGACTGGGAAAATGTGCGCATGAGGTGCTTCCCTCCACATTAAAGAAAACTGTAAAGCATTTCTGATGGCATGTTGTAATATTTCTATACTTTTTTCCTGAAAAATACAAAATAATTTTCTGTACTCTCTTAAAGTACTGCACATCAGATATACTCATTTTGTCATAGAAACCAACCTTTGTGTCATCAGAAGCTATAGCAATCATCATTTGTGCAGTACTGAGGGTGAAGTGACAATGGTGCTAGTGATGGTGGCAGGATTTGGGTCATTGTTGTAATCTTTCATCTCCTCTGTTTATTAATTCCTTAATACTGTTCTACATTGCAGTCTGTAGGCCCCTTCTTTTATTATTATTATTATTATTATTATTATTACTATTATTATTATTTTTACTTTCTTGTCATGTTAAATAGTAACTCTACTATTGTCAGACCCATATTGCTAAATTGTTCCTTGTGATAATTGCACATCCAGAGGTAGGGTTCTAGTATTCCTTAAATAAATCCAAAGTCAGGCTCCTGTTACTTTACAAGGAAGTCCACAGGTAAGGTTCTAGTGCTCTACAGCAAACCACATTTAACTTCTGGTACTCCATAGGTGCAACTGGTTTATGGTCCCTCAAGAGTCTTCACTCTTGGTCTTGAAAAATCCCTCTTTAAGAGGTCTCTTGATCACCGCCATTTTGGGTTACACATCATGGTTTTGATACAACCTGACTGATGATTCCCATTAAACTGTCCTGTTACAGATGTTTTACTACCGTAATGGGTGTTGTATACACATCACCCACTCTGATTGTAATGTATGGTGAATACATCACATATCAAAACAGCATATCAACATTAAAATAGCCACTATGCCATAGTCATAAAATGATGTATGTATTGTGTGTGTGTGTGTGTGTGTGTGTGTGTGTGTGTGTGTGTGTGTGTGTGTGTGTGTGTGTGTGTGTGCGCGTGTGTGTGTGTAGGCATGCACAAATACCCCAATGTAAGCAAAGTCAATATACACTACATTAATGCATTAGACATAATTATGCATTTCCCATGTTACAACAGATGTGTATCACAGGTGAATATTGTGAGTTGTATTACCTCAGAAAGCTGAAAGCATATTTGCTGCTGTTAGAGACAGTTACCACTATAATTACAAAACTTGGATCAGTGTACTGTAAGACTTTCTGGATTCCCAATGGAAGAGTGCATTGCAAAGTTGAAATAGTAGGCTTAAATAACTGACATTCCTAACATGGATTTGTATGTTTTAATAGCAGATGAGGCCTGCCCTGCCAGCCTTATGTACATGACTGCCTACCTCTTAGATAAGCTGAAAACCCCAGTTAACCTATAGCCTGGTTATTGTTTCATTACAGAAAAATGACCATTTGCCTGCTCCATGCATTTTTAATATTCTGACAATTTTATTTATTTTTTCCATCTCCCACTGCTGTGCAGTCCTCTGGCTCTTTTTCTAGTTTCCATGCTTTCCCAACTCCTAGATCTCCTGTTTGCTGTTTCTGGGTATCCCTGGCAAAACCCTTTGCTGGATGAGTCCATGACTCGTTGGGAAGTTGACCTCAATGGTATCACATTTGTAGTCTGGGGAGTGGGGGAATCCCTTGTGGAGATGTGTACAAATAGTGGGAGATCCTTTGTGGAGATGTGTACAAATAACCAACATCCTGATGGCTGCCAGTAAAAGTCCCTACTTTAGGGAGTGCCCCCTAAAATCTGAACAATGACCTGTGACATTGCCAAGTTCCTTAACAACCCTCCATCTCCTCTTCTGTAGGAAATCACATTGCAGTTGTTGTTATCTGCAAAAAGATCCATTTCTTCCCTTCTTCCATAGCCCTGTAATGTCACTTAAATGATACAACGAATCCCACACATAAATTTAAATCCTATAATAAAGCATTAACAACCATTCTTTTCTCGGAGTGAACTGTGTTTACCTTTACCATCTGTGTCCTAAGGCTGTGAAACAGACATTTTTTATTTTTATAGATTACTTAGTTCTAATTCAAAACTCATACAGGTGTAAAATGTGTGGCATTATGCTCAGTGTTGTCAACATGTTCTAAGTCTGGCTGTGTGGTGTTCCAATGTTTTTGATTTCCAGCTGATATGTGGATAAGATGAACTGAAATCAGTTGAAGGTCTCAGGGATTTCTGACACTCAGCCTCTAGGCTACTAATAAGCACTGGCAGCATTCTAGGTCTTCAGAGAATTCTCTGACAGTATTAATTTTGTAGGTATTACTAGCTGTTTAAAAACATACGGATATTCTGTAAGTAGTCTCATGGTAATATTACACTAATGTTCTTTTGATGCAGATGAAAAAATTCATCAGGTGTCAGTCGAATTTACACCATGCAGGTTAAGCAACCAGGCACATCATAATATAACATTGTCCTGGATTCCAAGTAAGTTTTTTTCTTCTCTTTGTTTTACTCTTTCTCTTTTTTTTAAGAATTACAAAATGCAGCCCTAAACAGTACTGCTCAGAGATTTGTTGGCTAAAATGGATGCAATTCATCAGAACTAATGGGATCCTCTTGTATGATGGAGAAAAGTACATACACAAGAACAGATCAGGAAAGTTGATGACTTTTGAGCTTAATCTGAATGTATACTTATCTGGAATAAGGGACTTACTTTTGTGTTGGACGCATCGTACCAAGAAGTTGTACAGTAACAGCATTTCCCACCTTAGAAGCTACAGTCTTCCCTTTTATCTTGCATGGGCTTAGCAGTATAAATAGATCAAATGTAAACTTATTAGGAATAAGTGAACATCTTTTACATATGATATTTTGTACCTAGAAGTTGCACTCTAGCAGTGTTTCCCTCTTGAGAGGCTATAGCCTTCCTTTTTATCTGGCGTATGTTTAACAGTTAAGCATTGGAGCTGTTAGCTTCAATCATATGGACAAGGTGAAATCTAGCATTTAGCCGGTGTTAGCTGTACTCCGTATGAATTCTAACTGTGTTGCCCACGTGGAGAGGTTATGGTCCTCCTCTTTTTTTCATTAGAGAGTGCTCTGAGCATAAGCATAAGTGACAAAAGCCTCTCTACTTTAAATATATCTGTCTACTATAATTGTGGAATTATTGCCTAGCTTGAGTTAATTGTACCTAGAAGGTATTTTAGCGCAACAGCCCCTTCCCTTCTCACAAACGCTAGCTTCTGCCTTTGTGCCCAATATCTGGGAGCACTTATTTGAGCAGTTCCTAGCACTTTTTATAAACTCTAGGTAATTGTACTTAGAAGGTATTTTAGCGCTAACAGCCCTTTCCCTCCTCACAAACGCTAGCTTCTGCCTTTGCTCCCAGTATCTGGGAGCACTTATTTGAGCAGTTCCTAGCGCTTTTTATAAACTGTTCTAGCCACTGTTGAACTGTCTGCGAACACTTTGCTTCATTGTATCACTCTTGGAAATAGCTTGTAGCGTTCGATTCTACCAAAGCTTTAATTAGTATAACGTTACTCTTAATGTGTGCCTGTAACCGATAAACATACATGCCTTAAATTTAACAAGCACCACTTTTAGTTTTAAGCTCACAGCCTACAGCATTACAAATGCGATAATTTATCAGAGCTATCCCTATCGGAAATAAAGCTTGCAATTGAGAAGGCTTTGCCACTTGGTTAAAGCTTGATGGATATTTCTTTGATGGTCTTGTGGAATTAAGCATTCCATACAATTCATTGATAACGGGACTGTTCTGTAAATTACTGTGTCGCTCATACTGTTCAGATATAACAGTTAGGCAATTATAGAATAAGTAGATTGTTCTCTTTCTTCTTGCTGTGCATGGGCAACGTTGTTACATAGCCTTCCCCACTAGCTAATTATGCAATTGTGTAAGTTGTGAGTGTTTTTTGAATGAGATCCAGCTTATTGATGTAGTTTTCACTGAATTAAGTTGCCCTATTTGACTAACTGTATTCATGTTGATGTTATTACCTAACGTTATGTAAGCCTGGATTCAGATACACGTGTAGTATAAGTGTGCCTACCAGTTAGGTATGTCCTTTACCAAGATTACCTGCCTTAAGATATTTACTTAATGTCATAATTATATATGTGCAATGAAATTACCTTATTAATGTACATGCCTGACTGTTACACTATGAGTATAGTTCTGCTTTATCTAGAGTGGTTAAGCTATGACCTCTTTAACTAAATGTTCCTACCTGATTTAAGCAAAGAACTGCCTAGCCTGTAGCTTTTATTTGAGTACCTTTTTATCGAAGGATTGTTTTTATGTGGAATTTATTGCTCAAAGTACTTTGCCTGTACTACTTTTTTTACTTCTTTACATCTTTTTTCTTTCTTTCCCAATAGTACCTAGCTATCCAACTTGCTTATGCTGCAGTAAAATATAGAAAATTCCTGCCTGAAGACTAAGGACCCCTTCCAAGTATCCAACTGCATCATCACACTGCCTCTTAACCCTGTACCTTTTCAAAAGAGGAAGCAAGAAAGTATGTTGTATCTTACACCTGGCAATTAAGTCTGTTTGTAACTAATTTTTTCAGGTGGTTTAAAGTATTTTTCCAAGCCAGGATAGCCAGCAGCCATACCCCCTCTCTACCTCATAACCAGTATACCACTCTTATCACTAGTATATGCTCCCCATCTCCTACCATATCTTAGACCAGACATTACCGTTATTAAATGTCTGTTGTAATAATTTATCTGCCCACCAGGTGGCACCCCTACCCAATCCTACCTTCCATAGGTCTATCCCTCTGGCGCACAGTGTAATTACTTATACTGCTGATGTTGAAATCATGCTAATAATCTTGCCCACTTTAAATTTCTCCTCCTAGTTGCACCCCTTTGTCCCTAGTATTTCTCTTCCTCCATTTTTTTTATCTCTACACTTACCCTTAACTACACTTACCTTCAATAGTCAGTGCTTTACTGATTGTTTCTATTTGAGCTTCTTCCTCCTTCTCTTGTCTCTTCCCGCTCTGTTCACCCTGCAGCCTCACTCCACTCCCCTACCCTACCCCCCAATTCCCACCCACCCCCTAGTGGTCCTAGACTTATACTACTAAACCATACCCTCCTCCACATCCAACAAATAAGATACTCCCTCCACCCTAGATAATTGTACCATACCCTTACTGCACTCATCCTATCACAAGCCCCCTCCTGTAGTGTTTTTAACATCCACATATACCTCTATATACTTCCTTAAACCTTTCTTACCTTGCTTATATTTCCCTTAATTGTAGTACTTATGGCTACCACTACTAGCTCTGCACTAACTAAACTACTACTCAACACCATACTTTTATCTGTTCTAACCTCAGCCTATCTCTTAACCTCCTTTGAACAACTAACTTATTCTCAATTTCACTATCCCACCAAACAAACAGCCATATATATTCACACTATCACCCATAATAATATAAATATATTATCCACACCTACATACTTACTAGCAAAGTATCACAGACTGGCCCACATTAAATACAATAGCCTAACATCTAAGAAAGTTCAGTATCTAATTAATAACATACATTATCCTTTGCTTATACTAAAAAAGCATTCCTTGCAAGATGGAGACATCCATCCTAACCCTGGCCCAGCCAATATCCTAGCCACTGAATCTCTTACCACTAAACCCTCTATCCCACACACCCCAAACAAACACCTTAACTCAGTCCTGATAGCACACCTCAATATTCAAAGTATTAATAACAAAGTTCCCCATCTCCATGCTCTCTTGGATGTACACTCTTTTGACATTCTATGTTTGACAGAAACTTGACTAAAACCAGGAACCCAGGATAATGAAATCCTCCCACTAGGATACAATATATTGTGACTAGACCGTAGAAAGAGAAAGGGAGGGGGAGTAGCAATTCTTTTCAAGGATGGATTACAAGTCACCTCTTTACCTTATAACCCACCTAAAGACAGTAATGCAGAAGTTCTTATTTCCAAAATACAGCTGAATTCTAGTAAATCCATATACATCTTCTGCATCTACCTACCTACTGCAAACAATATATGTACACTAGAAGATATTCTTAGTTGGGTATCATTAACCTTCCCACAAGAAACTATAATCCTAGGTGACTTCAATATTGACTGGAAGTGCAGTAATACTGACCATCCTACTTCTCATTATTAACCTTCACGGTTTCTCTCAGACCATTACCTCCCCAACTAGAATTAACGAACCAACCAAGAAAGAGAGCACCTTGGATTTGATCCTTATTAATAATTACCACCAACCTTATAAAGTAGGTATTTTCCCTGATGATGTCAGTGACCACTATTTGACCTACATAATCAGGCAAAAGATTGATATCTCTCACCAAGCTTCATATAGGACTATACGGTCAAACAAACATTTTAACCAAAGGCTATTCCAGACTGAACTTAGCTCTTGTGATTGGTCTCCCCTAAAAACCCTCCCACTTGAAGGGGCTGTCAAACACTTTAACTCTAAATTCTTAAATATCCTTGACCAACATGCACCAAAGCGCACTATCAGAACTAGGTCAAGACCAGCCCCATGGCTCTCTCAAGACACCAAGCAAAAAATACTACTCAGAAATAAAGCCTGGACTAGGTGGAGAACTACCAAAAATATATCAGATCAACAAACATTTAGACAAATGAGAAATGTGACAAGAAAAGCAATACTTACAGACAAAAAAAACTTTTACTGTAAAATGCAGCAAACATACCTAAACAATTCCCAAAGATTATGGGCAAGTATCAGTAGACTGTTACACCCAGGTCACTGCAGTACACCAACCCCAACTGGTACTAATCATGAGACTCCCAACCAAACTGCTAATGCCTTTAATACCATATTTACTGAAGCCATCCAATCTCTAGCCAGCCAGCTCCAGCCTTTCTAAGCCCATTTCCAGCTCTCTTCCTACTTTCCTATTACAACCCATCTCTAATAATTTCATCTACAAACATATTCTAAAACTTAAGCCTTGTACTCCTACTGACCAGATTCCAGCTCAATATCTGCAAAAAGCAGCTAAAGCAGTAGCGTATCCTATATCCATCCTAATAAACAGAACCATTAATGAGGGAACCATCCTAATCATCTGGAAAATCTCACACATTATCCCCCTACATAAAGGAGGCAACTCCAATGAATATTCTATCGACCTATAGCCCTACTATCCCCCTTAGCAAAAATAATGGAAAAATGCATTCATCATCAGCTTCTAGACCACTTACTGCAACACAAATTACTAGCACAAAGCCAACATGGCTTTAGACCATAACATTGTACCACTGCAGCCCTCTTATCCTTCACTGACACCATTAACAGAAATTGCAATAACAATGCTCTGTCTTCAGCTCTATTTATTGATCTTTCAAAAGCTTTCAATATGGTAAACTACAACTTGCTTTTAAATATTCTCAAATCACTTTCTCTTGACACTCTAACTGTACAATGGTTCAGCTCTTACCTGAGCGACAGGCAGCAAGCTGTTATGTGGGAAAATAATCTATCATCCCACCTGCCAGTTACACTAGGTGTCCCCCAGGGCTCCATTCTAGGTCTTCTATTATTCTCTATTTTATTAATGATCTCTGCAAAGCTGCTCCTCATGCAACATATATACAATATGCAGATGATTCAGCAATAATCTGCACAGCTAAATCTTCATCTGAACTACAATCCCTAACTCAGAAAATGTTTAACATAGTAGAGTCATGGATCTTAAACTGCTGCTTCCTCCTGAATCCTAAAAAAGCTAAGCTCCTGCTCTTTACCCCTACCCGTAAGTCTACACCTATAGATTTCACTGTTGCTTCTAATAATGGTACCCTCATATCCCCTGATGCTACCACCAAGCTCCTTGGAATTACTATAGACAACAACCTTAACTTCAACTCCCATATTAATAACACTATAAAAACAGTTGACAGAAAAATGGGCTCCCTATGTAGAGTCAAATCCTTCCTCGCTCCTATAGCAAGATCTACTATTGCCCACTCACATCTAATCTCAATACTCCTTTATGCCTCACTAATCTGTCAAAAATAATTTCAAACTAGCTACCTCCTATAACAACATTGCCAGATTTGCCACTGGTAATCCCTTCAGAACCCATCACTGTGAGAATCTAAAACAACTGGGATGGCTTGAACTACAAAATCAGCTTCAATATAGCCAACTTACCATTGCACATAAGATCCTCAACCACCCTAACAATACTCCAATACTCTCAAACCTCATAACCCCCTATAAAAATCTTACTAACTTACGATAATCAAATAAACTGTAAGTTAGCATAAGTAAGTCGAACAACATGGCAGGTGATTCTCTGTTCTCAAACACTAGTGGGAAAAACTGGAACCTTCTACCTACTGAACTGACTTCTCTTCCTTCCCTACCCCTCCTCAAACAAAAACTGAAAATACTCCTCAGAAAAAACTGGTTATGCCCTTGCAGCAACCCTGACTATCACCCTATCACCTCTGCTATTCCCTCTACTCTCCCTAATTGAGTTTATGTTCTTTATTGCATATGTAAGCAGAACTGTTAACCAGAAACTGCTATGATTGACTTTATGTGAATATCGTGTTCTATATTTTGTAAATAGTTATTAACCATTGTGTTGTAAAATGTATTTTAGTATTCTTCAATGTTAACTTTATTGCAACCTTAAACATTATTTTCTCTGTATTTGTCTTGGAGCTTTTCGTCGCAGGCCTCTGCTGAAAATGGACATATATCCAGTTAGACTAGCCCGGTCAACAAATGTAAAATAAAATAAAAATAAAATGTGGACACGCACGCACGCATGCACACACGTGCATGCACACACACACACACACACACACACACACACACACACACACACACACACACACACACACACACACACACACGCACACACGCACACACGCACACACTCACACACACACACGCATGCATGCACTCACACACGCAGGCACACACACACACACACACACACACACACACACACACACACACACACACACACACACACACACACACACTGTAGCTAACTAGCTATCTGTGTAAGTAATACAATATGCTGAGACATGCATGGAGTGGTTATTACAGTGCACTCTTGTTGGACTCATGACTTATAAGCCTGGGTATGTGATAATATTTGTTTAGTGTATGGCCATTTGTGTATTCTTGTAGTTATAAAATGGCAAGATTTATTTTATAATGCAGTTATTTCCCAAGGGGGGTTGTTTTGTAGTGTATTGAATATATTTTATGTACCCTTATTAGTTAATTATATTGTTTGTTTTTTAGAGCCCGTTTCATAAACATATGCTTGTACAGTTTTAGTCTGTAAAAAGTGTGGGTCATCAACTTAGCAGTCTTGTATAACCTATAGTCATTTTGAGTCTAACAATTTTTAATTCAAACTTGACCCATTGCAGGCTGGGGCTATCAGTTAATGCAAGTTATATTGTTTAAAGAGATCTAGTTGAAAAGCCTTTGTTCTTGGAACTGGATCTTTGCTGAGGAACACTGATAGTAAATCCTATCATACTGCTTCTATGAAAGAAACAGGGAAAGATAATCACTGATACATAGTAGCTAAGTTACCATTTTATTTTATTTCTCTTCTTAACATTTTAAATGGCTGTATTTTATAACATTCTCAGTCTGTAATATCTAGTACACTCTAAGGTCAGACAGTTTTTATTTCAAGTTTCATTGATGGGGCAAGGATGTTGCTGATTAAGAACACTAAGTTTTAATTCATTCATTTTCTGATACCAGATTTACCTTATCCTGGGTTGAAAAGGGGCCAGAACGTATCCAAGTAAACAGTAGGCATAAGGTGTGGAGTAATCTTAGATGGGATGTCAGCCAAACACAACATAAAGACATAGTCACGTGTCCAACTTACATGTATCTATAGGTAGTTTGGAGGATTGCCAGTTCACCTTTCTGCACGTCTTTAGGACTTGGGGGCCCGAGATCCCAAATAAAACCCACTTGGAGAGGTGTATGCCATGTAGACACAAGCAGAATGCATTATAACAGGGAACTAAGACCAGGATTACCTTAAAAAGTCTAGCTGAACAGACTTTTTTTCCTGTGTAACTAGAACTGCTAAGAAACAGTAGCAGTAATTGCTGCAATAGTGTTATTCTATTGTAAAAGAAACAGAAAAAGTTGTTGATAAAAAAAAAACACTTCTTGTATTGCTGTCACTGTAGTGCAAACACTATATTACTGTACTGAAATGCTTCTTCATGTATAATATTTCTGTTGTCCAATCATAAATACAATACATAAAATAATTGATATTGTTTCTCTGTGTTTTGTGTAATCTAATGTACATATTGATAAACTTGGAACATTTTCAGTAAGACTGCAATGTTATATTTACCTTTCTTATACTGTGATTCTTAATGAGTTATATGTTGACCATTTTCTCTCTGGACCTCCACTGAAAACCCAGCTGGATATCCTAGTAATTAAAATATATGAATAGTCCTATTGACTTAGTTCTTAAAACTGGTGCTTTGTATAATTTATCTGGTCTGGTTTTAACTGGAGTCCTGTGAAATCAGCTAATTTTAATCTCAGGTATGAACTGTTGGGAGATTTATTTAAGCAAGGACTGAGATCTAAGAACACATATTGTATTGTGTAGTATTAATTAGTGTGTGAAGTGACCATGCAGGAGATTATAAGACAGTGAAGGTCTATGTCTTTTTTGCTGTTAACCACCTCATGTAAATTCCTCACCTATTAGCTCTGGGCAGGCACACAACTTTTTTCCTAGGAATTCCAGATAATGCTTAGATAAGCAGGTTTTGTTTTAGGGCTCATTTTTCCCTGGGGAGCAGTGTTGCTGTATTTCCTCCTGGAAGGAATATCTACTGGTACATGCATCATTTTTGTTTTAATATTGTTTCTACCATTTTTTTTTTTACAAAAAGTGCTGATAATGTTAGGTTCTGTGACTTCTATCTTTGTTCCTTTTGGTGTTCCCTTGGCAAAAAACTTGATTACCATCTGGGAGGAATTGTGACAACTTCCCACCAGTGGCAAGTTTGCTACTGTCTTTGGCTTCCATCTCTAGATTATTAATAGCATATCAGATCAGTTTTTCTAATCAACTCTTCACCAAAGAGTGTTTCTTTCCAGTGTTACCACAATACTACAGGCCCTTTTTATGTACTTTGACTTTATATGTCCCAACAACAATTACTTTTCCCTTGGCAATACCTTCTCCCCTGAATAGGTCTTCAGTAACTATTCTGATTTATCCAATAATATGTATGGAAAATTCTGGACAAAGCAGCTCATCTACAAAATTTAATTTTAAGTTTTATTCTTACTACTTCTGGAGTGATCCAGCTATACAGATTTTAGCATATACAGTCATGAGGCTCACCTTATTTCTTGACTCCATTATTCTGGCCTTTCCTTGCTTCCCGTATTCACCATTTACGAAGATATTTTGAATCTTGCTTTTTGCCCAGAGTACTGCTTTTGTCAACTTCTTATCATTTTTTTCTGGGTGCACAGCATTTTCTATAGTTTTCTTGAGTGAACAAACCGATGTTCTCTTTAAGTGATATTTTGTCATACCACAAACACGCTTGTATTTTAGAAGAGGTAACTAACATTCTGTTAACATCAGCTCCCCTACATTCTGCTGTAATTCTAAGATTTTTGGATGCTTTTGCCATTGATACTTTGTTTAATGATGGATCAAATATCACCTTTTTCTTAAAATAAATCTGGTGTTGCCATTGATAGGTTTATATCTAATGACTGATCAAATATCAAAATTTTCTTAGCTTTACTCTGTCACATATCGCCTACTCAGGTGATCTCTGCCTAACATACAAAGCTATGTCAAACCCAGAGCTGTTGGACATGCTCCACTTAAAGAAATCCCAATCCCTCTAAGCTACATGCTCTAGGGACCTAAACCTTGTCACCACAATAAACAGAACATGCTGGAGGGATAGATTCCTGTCCCAGACACTTCCCATACTCTGGAACATACTACCTATCTATATCAAACAAAGCTCCTCAGTAGCACTCTTCAAGAAAAATCTTGATGATTGGATGGTAAATAGGAAATTCACCCCGGGGAGTACCTCTGTGGCTCTGCTCAACAGGGGCACAGGAAAATAATTTTCTTGGGTGGCGAAAGCCAGGGTAACTTTTGGCTAGGCTTGTATAGGCCCTAGGGCTGATAGCCTAGTACCTACCTATGAACCTATAAGCCTGTATCTCAATATACCTCTCAGCCCTGTCGCAAACTAGTATGATCTTCCAATCAAAGATATATATTCTAAAATGCATTCATGTTCATCTTAAAACTGATCCATGTTATGGAACTTACAACTTTCCACTCCTACAAAACATTTTATATTCTAAGGATTACATACGATTTTGTAATTATTATTTTTTTAGGAGACTTTTCTGGCTGCATCAAGCTAAGCAGATGTCTCTCTATGTTTTGGTGTCTGTAGCATTTGCTAACACTTGGACTAACTTCCAGTTTTTGGACTTGTACTTTCACTTCTGGACTACCATTCTAGTGGTATCATTACTTCATTTTTTCCTGTAGAATATCATAAATATGGAATTAAAGCTGGAACAGCTATACTAAAATCATTACATTAGAAATCTTGAATTGACTAGCTATTAACATGACAAGCACAGGCCACTCTGGCCCCATTTTTTTCCTTTCTGGATCACTTCTATTTTTCTAATTTCAATATATTTATTTTTGAAGCTGGAGCATTTGGTGCCTTTGAGCTGGGTAAAATATAGATCCCTTAAATTGAATTTGTACAGCATGGCATATATGTTTTTTACCTGGTTACACACATACTCTTTTGCAGTCGTTTAGTTTTCTCATTCTAAGTTGTATAGTCATCCATGATGGAATCATTTGTAATGGCATCGTATTCTGAAGGATCAATTTAAATCCAGCTCTGTTGGCTGTTAGTGTGGATTTACATGTTTTTAGCATATTTATTCCCTTTCTGATCTGCTTTTAATTGTATTATCAGTTCTCTTTTACTATTGTACAATGCTTAGGTTAAATATTTTAATGGTCAAATAAAATAAGCAAACAAAACTTCCATTAACATGCTGAACATGGTCAGCTATTTTTGAATGATCATTTTCGTTTCCATCTTATAAAAACATTGCCATATAAATTACCATTAAACAGCCAGTCAAGCAGCTCAGTGAAAAAATAGACAGATTAAGAACAAAACTTTGAAGACTAGTGGAAAATTGTTACAAAGCTACAGTAGTCGTGAAATATAGCATTCTAAAAAATTATTTTATCAGTGGTGCACAATAAACTGATATACTGTTACATCATCATTAAATCTGGAGCATTTCTCCCCGGGCCTCCGCTGAAAACAGGCTCTGTGGAACCTAGTCGGACATTCCCGGTCAACAAATGATAAATAAAAAATAAATAAAAAATCAGCAAACATAAACACTGTAATATACCATCCCATATTAGATAAATTTGTTCATAAAATGTACATTTATAAAGTGGTGGATATTAGTGCAAGATATCCAACAGGATTCAATAAACTCCATGTAGGCTTTGTGTGAAGCCTGCATGGAGTTTAAGTGTTTGTGCGGGGATCAGCAGTGCTAATTATATATTTATGCTGCATACTACATTTAAGCATAAACAAGCAAAGTTTTGTGGCAGGCAAAAATGTTGGCAGCCAGTAAACCGTGTAGTGCAACATGGATAGTGATGCTGTTTACCTTACAGCAATTTAGGTTAACGGGATTGCACAGAATGCCACAATGATTACCAGGGTTTATCATATAGTGATGTATATGTTTCAAACGCAATACAGGATAGTGTATACAGTGCAGAGTAGTGTGAAAACCCATTCAGGTCATTCTGTACAAAAGTTTGGTAAATGATCTGTGAGGATACATGGAGTGCCATTTAAAATAAACTGTCAGGGGAAGTCTTTGCATTGCATAGGGACACACAGATGAATTGTAGGAATGAACACAGTGAAAGAGGACAGATAAAACATTGTAATGTACAGCAGATGAGGGCATGTAAATGGAAGACAGTTGTAGCAAAAACATTAATCATATCAACATGGTATAGTACGATTTCACAGTAAAAATGTATATTATGCGACTGTCAGACAAGGTGATATAACAATGGAGAAGATATGTCTTTATGAGATAAGCATCCTGACATGCACAATGGAGAGGACATCTAACAGGGATGTAATATGCAATTGGGGTTGGGTGCATATTGTGAAGCTGTGCAAACTGATATGTGTGAATATGAGTGTAATATCAGCAGAGGTCTCCAAAAAGTGGGACAAGGATACATGCCCATGGACAACAGTAAAAGAATCACACACAATCATGAACAATATCATAATAATACCTCCAGTAATGCCATGTCTCTGACACAACATATGTAATTCTGAGTGATCATAGATGGTTCTGCATGAACACACTTGTAGAACTATTTTGACATGTCAGCAATCTATGAGGGTAATCAAGCACACTGTCCTAACACTGTAACATCTGCTGGAGGTGTCAAGAGGGATACTGTTATACCTGTATGTGACATTATGATGAATCCAAGCTAGGTGACTGGTGTGTATATATATATATATATATATGTATATATATATATATATATATATATATATACACACACACACACACACACACACACACACACACACACACACACACACACACACACACACACACACACAGAAGCTACACTGTCATGAATGTAACCCATGTCATCAATGTTGTCAAACAGCTATGTATGCACTGGTGCATCATCAGAACAGGTAGCACACATGCATCTGGTGTAACACCTTGATGGGTGTTCCACACCATCAGACAGGAATGTTTATGCAACAAAAATAATACCTAGGGATGTCCAATAAGATGTGTGGCAGCTCAGTGTGGCAAAGGTGTTACAGTTCACTACACATCTTCCAATGATATGTAACCAAGGTACATGAAGAAGAGTGCATTATACTCAGTTATTGGTGTGATGAAGGCTGTGAACTATGGAGGTATTATGGCCTTTGATGTGGATGTCCTGCACATACCCAGTAGTTGTGTTACATACAAGGGAGTACTCACATGCTGGTGGACGTCCCACATACCATCTACCCCAGGACACAGGTCACATACCAAGTGGTCTGCTTATATGGTGTGATGTCTACATTTCCATGGTTTGTACATTTGTTTTCATAATGTAATAATGTAACAAACCACCCCCCCCATGTTTTTGCTTAATCTCATGTGTTGTCATAGCTGTGGCAGCAATCTTTGGTATGCATTTATACTGTCTGTATTATATTAATATCACTGTTGGAGTCAATGATTGTTCATAATCTGTAGTCCTCCAGGCAGCTGTTTGGACACAGGATGTTTATGTTAATCCTGACATCTGTAACTTAAATAATGGACAAGAAAGGGCCTAGCAAACAGCCCTGATGTATGGACCTGATGACTGGATCACAGATATGTCACTCCACACATTTCAATATATTTAGATGTCATACTTGTGATCATGTGGTCTACCCACTTGGTGATATAGGTGCTTATGGCCACATCTGACAGTAGCACGACTTTAAAATCTGAATCTATAATTCTTTTCTGACACTGTTTAGATTCAGAGTACTTTTTATCATGAAGTATTGTTTGAGTTAATACCTCAGTGTGGATTTGTGTCGAATGCATTGGCCTGGTCAAGTTCCACAGATGACAGCATTCTCATCATGCATGTCCTCAATGATCTCTGTCAGGACATTTAACAGATGTAAAAGACATGAATTTAGCATTAACAACTCAAAGATGTCTGCTGCACAGTTACTAGTGCCCATACAGAAAAGGTCCATGATTTCTCACAAAGAAAATACAGTCCCTGCAAACAATGCCATGATGTATGTGGATAGACTGAAAGTCCTGTCACTGTATCATGTAGGATAAGGTGACTTGTGCCTGGTCTACAGGCCAGTCTCTGACCCTGCCCTCATGGGAATACTGCACATCTACAAATCAGCTATAGCTGATGACATCAGCAGTGTCTAGTGAGGAGAAAATGGTACTAGCAGTGTCGCACAATGCATAAATAGAAACATACAAATACCCCAATTGACTGCAGTGAGAACAAAACCCCTACCTAAGTACACCGACTAGAGAACTTTGCATTTAAGGCAAGTGCCACAGCTGAAGTCTGACTTCGTAAATGGCTGGTGAGGAGAAAATACCAGAAGCAATTTCCCACATGCTGGTGTAAAATGCTCTGTCTAATGTCAAGCAAGTGCACACACACACACACACACACACACACACACACACACACACACACACACACACACACACACACACACACACACACACACACACACACACACACACACACACACACACACACACACACACACACACACACACACACACACACACACACACACACACACAGTTGACTACAGTGAGGTTAGAACTTCTACTTAAGGATACAGCCTAGAGAACTCAGTACTTTATGCAACCACCGCCAGTTATCAGCAGTGAAGATGTTGGGAGGCCAACATGAAGTGGATGTGTAAGCATGTGCAAGTGTCAAAAATTGGAAATCCATGGTATTGGAGTAATAATTGCAGGATACACACTTCTGCTCTTCTGACTAGATAGACACACACAGACCTTCCAGTTGACTGCAGTGAGAACAGAACCCCTACCAATCTAAAGTACATAGACTGGAGAACACAGTACATTATACAAGCACCACAGCACAACTCTGACTTTTATGAGGCTGCAGGACAACTCATGGTGGATGACATTGGCAGTAGATGTTGGAGAGAAGACGTTGGGAGATCTGCATGACATGGATGTGTAGGCATGTTCAGCTGTCAAGATATTTCAAGTTCTGCATGTTACCAGATTGATAAGTATGCAACATGTATTATGTGGTGGTTGTGTTCCAATGTGTAGGTATACCTTAAGAGACAGCTTTACAAACTATATGCAAACAACTGTCAACATTACTACAGGTATTTGAAATTCTGAATGTGTATTGCCATTGTAAAGATGTGCATGGTATATTACACAACATTTGTTATTAATTTATGTGCTGTAGTTGATATATTTGTGAACAAGTACTGACAGACCAGGCTTGCAATGAATGGGGGAGGTAGTACCACATGACTGCATTGTAAATATGTGTCATATTCTTAGATACGACCTTAATTTTCTATCTTTCCACAGGTAGTTTCATGGCACGAACACTAAATGGGCAATAAACCTTACTAATACATACTGTTATTTACTTTGCATAGCACAAAGGTGAGCAGTGGGTTTGCATGATGGTTAGCAAGGTGTTTGCGCATGCAAGATACACATTTCTCCTCCTTTCCCTGTTTGCACATAGTTAAGCAGTGTGCAAATGTGAGGCTCATTGCTAAAATTATGAGTATTGAGTGTATGAAACACAGCTGCTGCTTATCTGACTCTGTGGCAGCAGGTGTAAATACACTGACATATTCCTTTTTCAGCCCAGATGATACAGGGTTTGAATCCAGGTGTATGCAATACTTTTAAATAGTATTGGTAATGCAGTAAAATTGTACTTTATTCTATGTTCACCATGTGTTAGTGTATTTTGACATAGTGCAGCATGTTTAAGCTGAATTGTGCAGAGGTAACTGCACCACAGAAGAGCTGCTCACCATGTTTTGGCATTGGTGCACAATGACAAACTCTGCACAAACAGGGGGACCAAAAATGAAGGGCTCCATTGTTTTTTTTTTTTTTGGTACTTATGTGTGTTGTGTGTGATTCTATTTTCTGACCAGTTTATAGGTGTTAAAATGGAGAATATAGGAAAGTGGTGAAATGGGGGACATGTTTTTGTAATGCCCAACAGAATTAATAGAATATATCCATTTTAAATTGTTGACTGTCTACATCCTGTCTGCAGGTGTTCAGTGGCTGCAGGTGCTGCAGAAGTCTGCTAACCACTGCAAAATGTTGCTTAGTGGGATTGCATGATGGAAAGCAAAAACTGCAACAATGTATCCTTTTTGACCTTCAAACTGTATACAGCCTGTCTGCAGGTGTTCTATCTGCTTCCTGTGTGGGCCACTAGTCAAGGTTTGTGCACTGCTAACCATTGTGCAAACGACATAAGCACAGCTAAACCTGACATTCATTGTGTTTCTCTATTTCCCCTGTTTACGTTATGGTGTGCACCATGCAAACATTGGCATTTTTAAAAATTAAAAAGGGGAAATTCGTTGAAATGAAGAAAAAGAAGTCTAGGAAATAAACACTGCAAGATTTCTGTTTGTATGTATGAAATATTTTTACACAGGTCTGGATTTAAACTCTCACTCCAATGAACCTTCAAAACACAGTAAGGGTGTTGTATCCATCTTTGCCACACAAACAGCTTTGCAGCAGAGAACTGAAATCACTGTGCATACAACCACCTGCAACATCATCCACAGTACTAACAAAACATATGTTATTTGTTTGTGCATGTATTCATTTCAGATGTGGTGCACTGAGTAATCACACAACTATTTATGACTATTGCTTGCAAAAATGCAGCTGTGTCTTATCTCTTTGTGTTTGTTGTTCATTCTTCTCTTATCTGAGCAATTATCTGAGACATGCAGTCTGTAAGGCATTCTGTATCATTGGCCTTAAAATGTGTGAGGATATTAAATGGCAATAATATACAGCTTTCAACAAATGAAGGGGAGGCTAGATGTTACTGAACAGTAACTGTGAAATGTGTGCTGCTTACTTACATTTAAAACCTTGATACAACTACTTCTACACATTGTAAGTCTAACCTGGCTCACACACCCACTGGAGGTAGGACAGTATGAATTGCTGTTGTATTTTCCTTCTCCATACCAGTAATCATTCACAGTTGCAAACTGAGTTCACACCTCATTTGCATATTCACCATGCTCACAGCCCTGAATCTATACCACAAAAAGGGAACTGTGTAGCTAAGGAACCTGAAGTTGAGGAGACTTGTTTATGTGGATAACACAGAAGAGGATATTACTTTGGGATATATCTGCACAGAAGACTACTGACGTTGATATGTTATGCTTGCATTTTTCAGCTATATACTGCATATTCTGAAAGGTCATTAAGAAAAATCAGTTAATATATATATATATATATATATATATATATATATATGTATACATATATACATGTACATGAATGTGTTCATTAATAAATGCTACTTTTATCTGTATGCATTTCTTAGACGTGTACTGATGGCATTGGCATGTTTGTCAGGGCATTTCACTGTCTCAGATGCACAACCTAATTAACTGCATCACAAGTCCTAATGTTATAACTATTTTCTCTGTACACTCTTCTGTTGTTATTTTTGTAAAATTTAAATATCCTATATTGTCAATGACACTGTAGGCGGACTATACACACCTCTAGGGGGGTTCTGGCCACAGGTAAACATGACTAGCAATAGCTTAAAATGGAATGCTCTGTATTAAATCTGTACACATGTTTCAGGGACGGTTTATTTGATAGCATGTTTTGCATTTCACTGAGGGTTTGTTAGCAAAATGTGTCATTTGCTTGTTCTTTTGGGGGTGGGGGAGCAAAGTTGCAATTCTGTTTTGACACAAGCAAGATTTTTGCTATTGCTACCCTCCTTGTTTTGTATACAACTTTGCTTTGTGTGTGATTGTAATATGTTACAACCACACAATTACTTTTTTATATTTGACTATATTGACTGTTTATGCTTCTCCAGTAGGTAGTACTGAAGTGCTTCCTTTTATGTGTTATATCAAAACAGGACTTTAAGTTATTTGATAATTATGTGTATTATCCTTCTATTGTGTTTTAGATCACCTATGACTATGGCACCCAGGTGTCCAAATCCCCTAGAACCCCCCCCCCCTTCAGTGACCCTGAGAATGAGGTCATTGCGGAAGCTTTTAGGCAACATAGTGTCTTTCTTCTTGAAAGGGGATGTGGAGATATGACAGGCAGAATGCAAATTTGGCAGCAGATAGTTGCTGATGTGAATGCAGTAGATGGCCACAGCAAGACATATGATCAAGTGCCCCATAGGGCCAGTGACATGATTTATTCTGCATGGAGGAGAGCATCTGCAGTGACCTATGAATGGATGGGTACCGGGGGGGGCTGCTACAGATCCACCACTGATAGCAAATGAAGAGTTCCTGTCCACTGTCAGAGATCCAGAGAGCTAACTGGTAAGTGCACAGCAGCAAGTCATTGATGTTGGTGTTGCTGTTTCAGGCAGGACAAGTATGTCCCAGGAGGAGCTTCCAGGTAGGCTTACCTATCTCAATTGTTAAATACTTCTTGTATAGTAAAATACTGACAGCATTACTTAAGTTCTGTTTAACATTAAATTCATTTTGGGGGTTGGATAGTTGTAGATTGATACAGTTAACAACACATTCTGATTGCTTACACATGGGCTTAGGGTGGATTTGTCATCCAAGTTCTTGTTAAAAGTATCATTAATGGACATATAAAGGGAAAACAGTTTTAACTACCTCTGTTAGTGTTAATTGTGATGATGGTGTCCTTACCTTTCCAGGACCATCATCCATGGGAAGCATAGCATCATCTGCACACGGTAAGCCAAATATTTTTTTGCTATTAGTGATGAGCAGTTCAAATATATATTTATTTTATCCATATGTGTGATGTGTTGTGTCAGGACTGTTGTGTGTATTGTTGTACTGTCTATAGTAGTGGCACCACTGTTAGTTTTTTAGCATACATTTGACTATAGTAGTGTAGATATTACTTTATTTTCTGTGTTTGTTGCTTATTATTACAGGTGATCCTGACAGTGGAAGTGTAGGACTCTTGCCACCTTATGTGAGAGTTTCAGCATATTCTGATGATGGTGGCCAAACAGAGGCACATTCAGGGGGTGCAGAGGATGAATTTGACAATGAGGTTAACATTCAGCCATCCCTGTAATTCCATCAGACACAGCCAGTAGGCCTATCCCAACCCATTCCAGTGAGCTCTCAGATACTGGATAGGTGGACGGTGAGGCACTCAACTAGGGAAGTGTGGTTACTGCTGCTTCAGTGCCTGTTGACTCTGGCTGTAGCCAAAGTGTGGGCAAGGTGCCACACAGGAGGGTTGTTAGGGGTGCTTGGGGATGCCTGCTGTCCATCCTCCACCTGATCCAGGTGTGTCTTCCCATGCCACTCAACATATGTTTTGGGCCATCATGGAGGCACAGGCATGTTCCTATAGGTTGTCCAGAGAAATACTTAGGGGTGTAGATGTGGCACAGGCTGACATGTGTGACTGCCTCCACCATTTTGCTGATTCAATGACTCAGATGAATGACACATTGGAACTGGCAGTGTCTGTGATGGAACGTCTGCTGAGAGGGGGACAGCATTCTCATGGGTGTAGGTCAACCACATCATCTGCTGTTAGCTGAAGTGGCAGTGCCTGATCATGCTTCCATAGTAGCACTACTTCCACAGCTCCATCAATGGTTGAGGTATCCATACCCAGATATGGCAGGCCATAAGGTCATAGTCCTGGGCGTCCATGTCAGGAGAGCTCATCCAGCAGACATCAACCAAATTCATCTAGCAGCAGTGCATCTGACCATGGGTGTGGATGTGCTAGTGCAACTCCTGGCTTAGCCAGTTCTCATGGCTGGATATGACAATGATAAACTGTCACCTCTACTATGTACAGCTCACACCTGTCCAACATACTAAGACTCAGAGCTAGCACAGAACTTGGCTGTCTTCCTGCAGACACTCACACACCAATTTCACCTGGAGGACCCATACAGACACACGCACAACAGTTACATGGATAAGCCATGAAGCTTAAAGCTCATTTTGTCTCACTGGCCATTTGTTACTTTCTTCAAATGTCTGCCTGCTTCTCTTCCTTACTCACACACTCACTGACCTTTTGTGTCAGCCTTGGCTTTCTGCCTCCCCCCCCCCCCACACAGACAACACCCTGTGTAAGTGACATTAACTGCGCCAGATCCTTGTTTTGTATCTTTTGCATTCAGGGAAAATTGACATTTGTGTCTGATGTTCAGGGTACATAGCTGACTTAGTGCTTAATATATCTACGTTTGTGATGCTGTTTTGCTAATTGTACTTTTGACATATTTTGGTCTTAGAAAGTTAGACAGTTGATAGAATGCAACATTTTTTGCATCAGCATTTTTAACAGTTTTCTCAGGGTTGTGAAGTCTGAAACTGAAATGTGTTTCATTACATTCTAACCTCTCTGTAATGATTTTCCAGTACAAAAGTATGAGGCCAAACTGAGGACATTCAGTGACCACCAGTAGTTTTGAGAGGTATATATATGTGATTCTTTGATGCCTGAGGCCTACTACTTGATACTGGACACATATAAGTCTCTGCTGTCACATGTTAAAGTCATTTCTGTAT